>NC_050464.1:20974344-21116844 GCF_903995425.1 Onychomys torridus | reverse complement strand
TGCATTCTATTGTGAGCTCCTCAAGAGAAGAGAAGAGGGTCGCTTCTCTGTGTTCAACAAGAATGGATCTGCACTTGGCACGCACTGAATAAGGAGTAAGTAAATGATCACACTGAATTAGAGCAGATCAATACCTTAAACAATCAGTTTTCCCTTGTATTATTACCCTCGCATGAAATACGCAATGAATTGACTCGAAGGTTTTGAACTGCAGGATACATGTAGGAAACATCTCTCACTTACTATTAAACAAGGAAATCAATCAGGGCTGGGGAAATAGCTCAGCAGGTAAGGCACTTACCAAATAGTCAAGAAAACCAGACTGCAGAGCCTCAGAACAGACATAAAAGCCGGACGGGCATAGAGGCTCATGACAGAGGTCAAGAAAATATTCCTGGAACAAGATGGCTACCCATACTACATGAACTACTGAGGTCCGGGTTCAGTGAGAGAACCTACTTTATAAACTGTATGGTAGAGTTCAAAGCTGAAGAGATGGCCCAGCAACCACATTAATTCCAGGCAGGCACAGCAGCCCACTATACATTAGAACACAGGCTGTAGAAACGGGATCCTAGAACAAGTTTACTTAGGCAATGGAGCCAAAACAGTCAGTTCTGGGTTCAGTAATAGATGCTAACTGAATATACAAGGCTGAGAATGATCCAGGAAGACATGCAATAATTGCATTTTTTACCTCTGCATGTATGTGAATATGTGTATACGTGTAAAAGCACAACTATACCCACATGTACACACACACACACACACACACACACACACACAAGCGCACGCAGAAAAAAAGCAAAATAAAACATACAAAACAAAACCTTTCCAGATCACAATTTATAACGGAACAGCTGACAATTTGGAAAGAAACACGCCATTCTATTTTCTTAATTGTACATATTTTAAAGCATTCTTACACATAATAACTTTTTACCATTTTTTTGCTGGATATATTTTAATGACACATAGTGATGTTATGGTGTTCATATATACATAGTTAAACAGTTACTGAACAGAAAAAAATTATCTCATCTTTGGCCTCTTACTTTGTAACCTGTTTTTCCCATTGTTGGAAAGAACAGTGATAATGTGTTCACTTAGCAAAATGGCTAAATACAATATGTTATTAACTATAGTCCTGGTGTTGCACAGAGTATCTTTAGCCAGGTTCATTTTCACATATCAGCTACTTGCTTTCTTTTTGAAAAAATATTTTATTTTTAAATTATGCACACACACACACACACACACACACACACACACACACACAAATACACCTAGGAATGCAGATTTCCTCAGAGGCCAGGAGGGAGTGTGAGTTCCTTGGAGCTGGAGTTACAGGAGCTTGCGAGTCACCTGACATAGGTGCTGAGAACTGAACTGTTGGAGAGTTCTCAGGTTCCCCGAAAAGGAGTCCTTACTCTTAACCCCGGAGACATCTTCCCAGCCACTTCTTTCTATCTTTTAACCTGAATCTTCTTGTTTCAGACCCCTGCCCCAATGCTGGTGACCAGCAGTTTATTCCGAAGCTCAGGATTCCACCTGTCAGTGAGAGCATGCAATCACTTTCTTTCAGAGAGGAGCTCTTTTACACAGTATCTTTCAGGTCCACCCACGAGGCACCAAATGCAGTGAGGGTCTCCTTTCAAAAGATGAGTAATATTCAATGGCACAGTAGACACACTTGCTTGAAAATATAAATAAACCACCTCTCAAATACACACCACAAACACGTCCAAAAGGACCTTCCGACAGGGCACACCTGCTTGCTGAACAAGATGACAGTTTTGCAGGCAGCAGTCTGCATTTGACAGTGCAAAAACTGCATCCCCGACTAATGTCAACCAAGTGTCACCCACTTGAATGCACTCCATGAGAGCATGTGACTGATGTACACAATGAGGAAGAGTGCTCCCACTCTGTCAGACCGGGGAAGGTCTCAGGACAGGCACCACGGTGCCGGCAGGATCCGCTGGCCGGCTGACTCTGCAGTTTCTGCTAGAGGCTGCATTCTTCTGAAATGCTCCAGCAGACCCTCTTGTCGACCTCCTCTGCAGTCTCCAGCTCTCAGGAGTCGGGACTTCAGGACATGTTCTCCTGTCTGGAGATGTACGGACATTTGCTCTGCTCAGCATTTCAATGATTAAAGGATGATGGAGGCACACTGATGTCTTAGAGCTGGGCAGAGAAATTGCAAGAAAGCAAAGGCTTCTTGTTCTTTTGAATATAAGATTAATTTAATCCTGACCACAAAATAGTGCAAGTTCACCCAAAACGACATTTGTTCTGTGTGTGATACACCATCCTTTAGAGATTCCTGGAAAATCTGGGCCAGTGAGAAAGAAGCCTGAGCAGGTAGAGGTGCTTGCTGCCCTCAGTTCGATCCCTGGGACCCAGATAGCAGAAGATAACTGACGCCCACTAACTGTCCTTTTACCTTTACATGTGTGTACACACACACACACACCCCTAAATAAAAATAATTAAGGAGTGTGGCCAATTAAAATGTATTTTTCATGATGAGGACGCATATATATTGTTTACACATATGAATTTATCAAAGAACAAATAGGAGGCATCCTATGTAGGGAAGGAAATGAAAGAGATTTAAAGGTCACTTGGGGAAGTACAAAATTAGGGCATGGTCAGAGGGACACAAGGCAGTTAAGAAGTATTTTTAACAAGTGGTCAGAAGTGTGAGTGGGTTGGGGGAGCTGGACTGTTTCTCATGGAACCCAAGTTGACCTTGACTTTACACTTTCACCAGGGCTGGCTTTGAACTCTTGATCATTTGGCCTCCACTTCCTAAGTGCTGGGATTCCACTCCTGAACCAGCCTTTTAGCTGCTCCCAACAAGTAAAATGAGGCTCCCACTCATTCTTGTCACCACTTTATCATGCATCAGATTTCTTATTCCACTCAATGGATCCAATTCACAGGCCTTTCCCGATTCTTGCAATGTGACACTGTACGTGGAGCCACTCAGCCCTCCATGTGCTCAAAAGCTGTGTGGGGCTCCCTGGCCAAGGTTTCCTGTGTGCTGCAAGTCTCCATGTCTTACCCTGCCGAGGCCAGACCCTCCACCTTATGCAGGTTTGCTTGAAGAAGAATCATTTAGACTGGGCTGGGTACCTCCAGTTAGTTCCCCATATTCAGAATTCAGCCTTTTCCTACCTCACATATGAGCATTACAACCCACATGCTCACACTGGGATCAAACACTCCATACAAGGGCATGCATTTGCACATACACTACATACACACAGGGTTATGATGATGTGCACCACTTACAGCCTTTCCCCTACTGCTCAATGAATCATCACATCTATATTTTTAATAATTATTTTGAGATAAAACTTGTATAACATACGATTCACTATCTGAAGCACATAGCTCACACTGGGTTTGTGGACTTTTTGAGTCACATGGCACTCGCTGATACCCTTGTACAACCAATAAGAATAAATGTGAAGCATGGGGCCAGCAAGAGGGCTCAATGGGTAAAGGCACTTTACTGCCAAACCCCATGACCAAAGTTTGATTGCCAGGACCTACATGACAGAAGTAGAGAACAGACTCCTATAAGCTGTCCTCTCACTGGAGGAGGAGGAGGAGGAGGAGGAGGAGGAGGAGGAGGAGGAGGAGGAGGAGGAGGAGGAATTGTTCAGCACCCATCCACAGTCAAAAATCGCTTTCTTACTGGGATCCGTAAGAAAGAGATAAGATACTGTGACCTGGGAAGGCTGCTTTGTGAATGCAGACACATCAACTGTGCCTCCAGGTACAAGCTCTCACACGGATTCATTTCCCACAACACTTGCTTTGCCCCATTTGGCCTTGAGCCTGCAACCAAAAACTCCCAGCTGAGGGGGGCAGGGGGATCATACACACTAATGACTTGGCAAATGGGTGCTACTGATTGCTGACACTGGTATCAGCAGTGATCTCAAAAGTCGCATTCTCTGCAGTGGAATGCCGCCCAGATCTCGGCTGTACTCCCAACACACAGAAGCTCACACAACCCCAGAGGGGAAGGAGGCCTTCTGAACCACTGGGAGAGGCAGGTCTCAAATGGACCTTGGGTTAGCATTGGCACCTCAACCCACCAGCTGCACTTTAGGAGAAATTTGCCCACTCAGGGAAGCCCTGGAAGACACATGAGTCTGAGCTCTGGGAAAAGCATGGAGCCCGTGGCCCTCGGCAAATGGTAAGGGCATCCTCTCTCAATACCAGCCTTTCTCCACCTTAGTCAGAAACGGCTCCACTTGTACAGGCAATGGTGGGAGAAACACTAGACTGAGCTATTAGGCTTGCCAGCTTTGACCCCGCAGCAAAGTAAGGGGCCTGTCACAGCTCCGGCCCCTTGTTGCAATAGGCTAAGATAGTCTATTCAGAAGGACTTCTAGGAGACAGGCATTGTCTCCTCTGTCCCCCAGCAATCCTGGAAAAGACGAGAATGTCAACTCAAAGCTCTTACTGAAAGTATGTGCAGATGTATTTTCATTGTTAATTACATCTATGTGTGTGCCTGTGTGGGTGTGTGCACTTGAGTGCAGGTATCCCAGAGGACAAAAGAGGGCATCATATTCCCCTGAGCTGGAATTAGAGGTAGTTGTGTGCCTCCTAACACGGTTGATAAACACTGAACTCAGATCCTCTGCAAGAGCAATATGCTTTCTTATCCACTGAGTCATCTCTCTAGGCTCTTATCATTGTTTAAAAAACAATCAGTGGTTTGTATAAAACATTCAGACTCAGGTCCATCAACACAGCTGAACCAAATATCTTCACTGAAACTTTTAGTAAGGGAAAGAGACAGCAGCTCTTAACAGCTTCCTTAACGTTTGCCACAGAGAAGACTACTCATTTCTTCACGAAGGTCAAATTTATAACAGGGCAGAGATAGATTTTATGTGCTCTATGTATACTTCACAGGACTTTGGGCCACCTAATAAAATCCAGTTATACAAGTACAGTTATGCCTTCTTAAAGACCTGGATCATAATTTAAGTTTTTAAATGACCTGAAAGGTTTACGATTTTTACTTCTATGATTACTGACTGTTAGAAGAACTTACTTAGTGCCAGCCCCTGGTTAGGAAAATGAATCCTCAAGACTGCAATGGTGTGGAGGAAAAATGTGCTTCATTTTTAGAAGATGCCTTGTAGAAATGTGTCATACACAAACATGACAGGTGGTTGTATGCAGTTTTCACAGGGGCTCTCTTACTGATGGACACTGAAAATCTTGGTGTACTTCTCTCTTCCAAGAGATCATAATGATCTCTGTTTCCTGGATTTCCACGGCACCATACTAGGTACTAAAAAAAAAAAAAAAAAAAAAAAAAAAAAAAAGATTTCCATTTCTGCTGAAGAAATACACAGGAGCAGGAGCAGATGTGGAGTTCTTATTAGAAGCCAAAAATTAGGGCATCACTCAATTGTGCAGGGAACCCAGAGCCCCTGATCAATCTTGTGGGAAAATCTGTGCAATTACTCCATATCCTCAAAGCACCTTCCTCAAATGAGCATGTTCAAGGGCTCAATCCATCTTTTCTCTGAGATGCCAGATGAACCTGTTCTACCATCTAATTCTTTTTATACAGCAGAAAACGTTTCTCAAGCTCTTTAGATCTGATTGAACTAATTTACTCTGGGACAGACAGCAGCCTATCTTTAGACGGATGCTAATCGGTGTGTTGCTGCTCTCCTCTGTCTGGCTGCCACCGTTATGCTGAAAGGGAAGGTCAACAGCTAATAAACCCAGCTAACCAGCCATTCTGAACTTGACTTTAGCTTACTGCTCTTCAAAGTGACAGCTATTACACCCACAGATTGGATCCCACCCTCCTGTTTGCACGGAATACCAACACAAACTTTGGGTGCTGTCATTAACTGAATGAACATGGACAAATCTAATTTTATACTCTGTAAACTGAGTCATAATAGAGTGGAAAGTGAACTCAAATACACCATAAACCGTGGAGAACAGCCTGTACAGGAAGCATTTCACCCCATGACGAAGATTGCTTTGTGGCATCTCTGCCCACCTACACTATCCACTGACTTTTACCTCCCTCCCGCCTTCCCTCCCTCCCTTCCTTTCTTAATATCTTTCAGCAAGTAAAGGAAAGGCATTGTGTACCTTTTAGGAGATAGTTTTACACTGTAAAAAAAAAATATTCTAAGCTCTAGAACAGTAGGGTTGTCTGTATCACAGGCTTAGGCAATAGAGGACAATAACATCTTCCCAGAAAGGCCCATATGTGATCACGTTGGGGCCAGTTATGAGGACAACAAGCAAGTCCACAACCCCTAGGAGTGTAAGTACTGCTGAGATACCAAAGGGCTATCAGATCACTCTAAAGGGAGACTAGAGGGCTCCAAGTCAAAATGAAAGACTAAGTATTTCCTGCAGCCGGGAGATGGCTCATCCTCAGTATGTAATTTTTAAAAAAAGGCAGACATGCCAGTGTGTGCTTGTGACTCCAGAACTTTGGAGGAAAAAACAGGAGGATCCGAGGGGGGTGGAGGGTAAGTGGTGACTGGCCAGCTATACTAGCTATGCTAGCCAGTACCAAAGCAATAACAAACCTGCTCTCAAAAAGCAAGTTTAATGATTCTTGAGGAAGATAGACACCGAAGATTGCCCTTTCCAAAACATTGTTCTTTCCAAAACATGCACATGTACCTGCAACTACATGGTCACATACAAATACACACATATAGGCAAGAATGCACACATTCATACACACAAAGAGGAAAGAAGGAATAACTGCATATACATAAGAATTAGAGGGGTTGGGGATTTAGCTCAGTGGTAGAGTGCTTGCCTAGCAAGCACAAGGCCCTGGGTTCGATCCTCAGCTACACACACACACACACACACACACACACACACACACACACACACACACAAAGTATTAGAAGCAAGCAAACATTTCCTGCAAACGGCAAGGTCTTGTTAGGCACTGTTGGAATTGTACCAGCAGCTGGAGCCATAGACAACAAATATATGAACAGATCAGGCTGGGTTCTACTGAGATGTTATTTGCAAAGACAACAGGACTACGACTGGCCAGCCTCTGGCCTTTGTCATTACTATGTATGGCAAATGTTACTTATGGAACTTGAAGTGACACGTACCTTATCCCTTCCAGAGAAAGATTTATCTGACCAAAAGTTATCCAAATCTCAACACGTTTTCAGGCTGGCCTCAAATTGCATCACATTCTCACAGACAAACAGTGAAGTGGCCCCACTAAGAGTCACCCAAGGCCGAAAGGATGTAACCAGTCTACTTCCGTGGCCAGTCTACTTACCTTGGAGTGAAAACAATCAAACTGTAAGTCACTTACAGAGGGAGTGTGACAGTGTCTAGGTTGTCTAGATTAGAAGTAACCTATTCTTCAGCACTCATGTGTTATATGTATTACATACAGGTAGGAGTTTCTGAATATTGGTCACACTTGTTTAAAATAACTATTCTTCTTCTTTTTTTTTTTTTGGAGGAGGAGGGTTTCTTTGTGTACCCTTGGAGCCTATCCTAGAACTCACTCTGTAGACCAGGCTGGCCTCAAACTCACAGAGATCCACCTGCCTATGCCTCCCAAGTGCTGGAACTAAAGGAATGCAATATCGCCGCCTGGCTAAAATTAGTATTCTTATAACATAAACACTGTGCAAGGACACAGTGAGCTGGGGTGGTCATACTAGGTTTCTGTTATAAAAATGAGGCTTTTGTATCACTCTTGAGGCTACTCAGTTGAGTACACACATAATTTACAAAAAAAACCAAAAAAAACAAAAAACAAAAAAATCCACAAGCTTCTCTCTTAGAGGAAACAACTTACCACATGCCTTTGTCTTTCATGAGAAGGGAAAACTTGGTACTGGGGAATAAACAAGGACTAGTCTGGCTTCTTACTTGAGGACATGGTTGAGTTGAGCCTTCAAGCATTTTTATTAAACTATGGATTAAAGCAACTGGCTGCCCATCTTACTGCTCCGAACACTCTTGAGCAATATATAGTGATGAAATAATGCAGGGGTATATGAGCATACCTCTGAGTATGCACTTCGCTACGTGAGCAGGCACTAAACAAAACATGTATGTATGTGTACATGTATGTGTGTTCTGTGCATGCATATACACACCTGCCTATGTACATTTTGTGTATGCTTGTGAATATACACGTGCGCATTTGTCTATGCACATACTCTTGCACGCATTTATTAGTGTATGCACAAACACATGTGCATAGGGGCCACAGACTGATAGTGGATGTCTTCTTCGATGAATTTCACTATCTTTTTGAGTCAAGGTCTCTCAATGAACCCGGAGCTTGCTGATTTCAGCAAGACTGGCTGGTCAGCACACCCCAGGAATACACAGCCATGAACAGCCTGTATGTGTTTACTAGGAAAAGCACTCATGTTCTCATGTTTTCACAGGAAGCATTTTACCCACTGAGCTTTCTCAGCTTGTCATATGTAATTATTTCTCTTCTGAATTTATAACCAATACAGTATGCTTGAATCCAAGTATACATATTTGACAGCCAAAAAACAGCCTCTATTTTTCATCCTTAAGGTATAAGACTTAATTTTAAGAGTGAGACTACATTTTTAAAATAAACATTCACTGAAGAGATGCAGGTTCTTATGACATTTCAGCTGAGCCATCTTTAGGATACGACCTGACTCAACAAATGTTTACTGAGCTCCTATAACGCCCAAAACGAAATACAAACCAAACTCTAGATTCAAAGAACTCACAGAAAAACAAGAGAATGAATCAATTACTTTTCATAATAACATCTATAAAGCAAGGAACAAGTTATGACAGGTGACTTTAAAGAAAAGCAAAATTTTAAAAAGCTGATATACAGAGAAATGTATCATCACAACCACTCACAAACATAAAGAACAAAAAATCAGTGAGCACAGTATGGTGGTGAGGACCTGTCAGCTTAGCATGTGGGCAGCTGAGGCAGAGGATAGAAAGTTCAAAACCAGCTGGAAATATACAGGGAGTCAGTCCCCTATGGAAGCCTGCAGAGGCTTCCTAGTGAGAACTTGGGGTCAGAGGCTTGTTTTACCCCAGCAGGACTGCATAAGGAGATGATTAGGCCAGGGGCGTGGCTACCAGGTGTTTGCAAGAGTCTACACTTGACTGCACAGTATGCTTTGAACTTGCAAGGGGGAAGCCTTTTTCCTCCCCCCTAGGCATATTATAAAAAGCTCTTTTGAATATAGGACGAGGCTGTTGAGTATTAATCCAGACCCTCCCTAAGCTATCCTGTGTTTCTGTCTTTCTTCTCATTGGCTAGGTCTCTTTTCTATCTGATATTTTCTTATCCCTCTCTCCTCCACCTAAAAACCCTTCAAAAGGTGGAAGCAGGTCAGAGCTGGATTCCCACAGTACCCCCAACTCCTGAAACACAACGATAGTAGACAAGGAAATGAAACATCAAAAGACTTTCTTTAAAACTGTCCAGCCTCTTTCCCTCTAGACTGTACACTCATCTCTATATAACTGACCAGTTCTACAGGACTGTACACAGACACAGAGACGGAGCGTGCAAGGAAGAAAGAGACACATTTAACCGATTTAGACAGAGAGGGCTGGAAGTAGCGGAATCAGAAGAGGGGGTGAGTGACATGATACTGAAGATCGCAAGATCAAACAGAGCAGCCTGCACATCCAGGCAGTGAGAGCCCTGGAGAATTTCCTGCAGCTCACACAGGAATTTCAAGACAAAGGAGAAGTAGACTCTTCTGCACTGGAGTGACAGACTGAAATTAGACAAGCATCAACATGTAGTCAAAGGACAGCACAGGGACTGGAGAGATGGCTCAGTGGTTAAGGGCGTATGCTGCTGTTCTTGCAGAGGACCTGAGTTCAATTCCCAACATCCAAGGGATATGGCATCCTCTACTGGGATCCAAAGGTATCTGCACACACATAATATGCAAGTACACACACACACACACACACACACACACACACACACATGTACACACGTACACAAATGAAAAATATAAATTACGAAACCGTCAGGGTGATGCAGCTATCCATAAGGATACATGACAGAGGAGATTAAGAGACTCACATAATGTGTGTGCAAACACTGAAGTTGAGAGTGAGCGGAAAAGGGCAGAGATGGAGAGTAACAGAGGTGGAAGAGAAAGGAAACAAAGTTGTGTTAGGTACCGGGGTAGGAGGAAGAAAAAGAAATATAAAGAAGGAGGAGGGGAGCAGGAGGGGACACTCAGGCCCTATGGGAGGGTGGGCTCTGGAGAGAGCAGAAAGGAATGGACCCAGCAATAGATCTAGGGCAAGCCAAAAGGGACTGCTAACAGGACAGTCCTGTGTCCACATTCCATGAGACCACAATGACCTCTAAATAGCTTTTTTACTATTAAAAGCCAAGAGCTCTGAGGGCAATTAGAATGCCTTGCTTTCTCAAATTTAAAACAACCACAACAGGAAGAACATCATTTCCCATATTCCTCTGAGGTTTACACTGCCTGGGTTATGTAAAGAAGACTATCATAAAAAGTGCTGGCCGTGTGGCTAATGACCATCCTATTTCTACTACTACAGGGTAATACACTCTCTATACACTCTACTATTTCTTAATCTCCTCAGGGAACAGTAGCAGATTAAGAACCCAGGCTTCCACCCTCATACACCACATAATCTATAGAGTCTCTTGATGCTATACATCCAAATGTAACATCTACACTCCATTCATACCCAGTGTCTTAGGTTGTTGAAGGCACCTCTGCCACACACCAAAGTGACCACAGACAGTGGCTGCAGACAGACGAAGCAGCAGGTGCCACCCAGTCTGGGTGACCTCAGGGGACCCTGAGGACCAGTAACAGAGGACCTGATTGAGAACTAGGATGTAGAAAGACCAAGGAAAGATGGAAAGTGAGAAGGGAAGACCATGAAGAAAGGGTGCTAAAAAATATGACCCATAAGAGACACTAAAACTGGTTAAACCATGCGAAACTATATAAACAGAAGCCAATAAAAGACAGATTTGGGAAGAAAAGGCATAAAAGTCGTTAAGTAACTGAAAGAAACAAACATATCCCATGAACCAAAGTTGTTCTTGTCAGCCTGGCCAAATTAATACAACTCAGCGACATATGAAAGAAAAAAGCCTCATTTGAGAAACTTACTGCATCAGCTCGGTGGGTTTAGGGGGCTGTCTTGATTACTGACTGTTGCCGAAGGGCCCTGCCCATGGTATGTGATACATTCCTGGGCAGGTGGTCCTAGACCGTATAAGAAAGCTAACTGCACATAGATCCAGGAAGGAGCCAGGCAGCAGCATTCCTCTGCAGTTCCTACCTCTGGGTTCCTTCCATGAGTTCTTCCCATGATTACCCTCACTGATGCACTGTGACCCAGAAGTGGAGGCCAAATAAACTATGCCCATCCTAAGCTGTCTTTTGGTCCGTGAGCATTTTTCTCACAGTAACATAACTGAACTAGGAGAGAGACTGGCCTGAGGCTGGCAGAAGTTTCCAAAAGCCAACTTCTTGGCACCTGAGAGCCTCATGTAGCCAACTCCCCACTCTGTCTCCTGCAGTTTCTTTCCACCCCTCATCCCAGAATAAAGAACTCATTTGCGTGCCTATTTACATATATTAACAGGACCTCATGTTCATGTCCACTTCCCCGAAAATGCCAGCTCTCACCTCCCAGCTATGAAAGAACCTCCTCAAAGACCCAGACACTCAAGAAGCCAGGATACGCTCCCAACGCTAGAATAAACCCGCTAAAGATGATCTGCCAGAACCCAAGCTGGCATGGTCTAAGTCAAGCACCATCTACAAACAGCCAGAATGCTCCATGCCAAGCTGTAGGAAATTGCCCAGCTAGATCTCCAATTAGTTTTGGAAGCACCCACAAGCCCTTCCTCTGAGCGTGCTGTGAACATCCTTCTGCAAGACCAGCCTGCCTTGCACACTGGAAGAGCCAAGCTCCACAGACGGGGCTCACAGGCAGCTCCAGGGCCTCTCGGCCCAGATCTGTTTCATAGTGCCAGGGGCTGAGAACTAGTACTGTGACAAAGACCAAGTAAGGGGAGATGGAAGGCAGCACAGAGAAGCCCCAAAGAAAGGCTCGTGTCAGAATCAGTGCCTGCAAAGAGGCTACCCTGGCCACTCCCTGCGAAGTGCGTTCCCTTGTAGAGGTCATCCTCCACAGAGGGACAAGGTCCTAGGTGCCACTCAGACCTTCTGTACCAGGCCTGCAGCTGTAGACACTGTCAGCTGTGACTGATCCTCTGCTCGCTGAAGCCAGTGCATTAAGGGTTTGGCAACCAGCTGGGAAGCAATCAGTCAGTGAGCAAAACAGGCCAGCGAGTACAAGGAGGTGGCACTGCACACAGCCTACCCTGCTAATTGTCTTCTGGGCATGATAAAGGCTGATACATCCGTTCTCTCTTTCGGGTACCTGATGCTGAACTCCAGGCTGCTGAATCAGCTTCCTGAGGGAAGGAAGGAGTGAGCAGTGGAGGGAAGAAAAGGGGCGAATGGAGGAAGGAAGAGAGAGTAAGAAAGGGGGAAAGGGGGGGGGGAAGAGGGGTAGGGGAAAGGAAGGGGGAGAGAAGGGAGGAGGGGGTGAAAAGTGGGAGGGGAGAAAAAAATACAAAGAGGGGAAGGGAAAGGCCTTGATCAAAAGGATCGAGAACCACTACTCCTTTAATCCAAGTGAATCACAGCATCAGAACCAGTTATGAAGTAATTAGTGGATGCCCCGGGGCAACAGCTGTATACAGAGGAGGGGTACACACAAAACAAGGAGATGAGGGTTTCAATCTTTTTTCTCTCCAGTTTCCTATGAAAGGGGATCATATAGCTCAGGCTATGCAAAACAAGGATAACTTTGAACTTGATTCTCCTATTCTCAGAAGTAGGACACAGATCTCCAAGCATGCTAGATGGGACTAATATGTGTGGGTCAGAGAGACGGCAATATAGGATGAGATCATCACCACAGAGAGGACCCATGTTTGATTCCCAGTACCCACGCAGGTTCACTCACAAGCCCACCAGTACTTGCAATGCAAGGGATATCTTCCAACTCTAGCCTCCATAGTGTCTTCCCCACCCACCCACCCCCCTCTCTCCCCCTCAAAAATAAAATAAACCGTAACACTAAAATAAAAAGATCAGGCACGCCACTGTTCTTAGGACAGAGGGAGGAGATTCCAGCGACTCCTTTCTACAGCTCTCTTCTGGTTTGTTCCTGCTTGTTGTCTACTGTTATGATAAAATACCGACCAAATACAACTTGAGGAAGACAGGTTTTATTTTATTTCATTTTCCTTTTCCAGGGGAAAGACTGCTGCTTACTGGCTCACTCAACTTATATTTTTAATTATTAGTATCATTGCTGTTTATTTTATGTGTATGGCTGTTTTGTCTGCATATAGATCTGCATACAACTTGCATGACTGGGGCCCAGAAAGGCCAAAATAGGGCATAAGATCCCCTGAGATAGAAGTCACAGACAATTGTGAACCACCACATGTGAGTATGTCTCTCAAGTGTATGAGAGACACAGACACAATGGGGAAGAGAAGTATACTGTGTTAACTTTGTATGTTAAGTGAGCAAAGCTATAGTTGATAATAATTTAATCAAACATGAAAACCTATGTGGCTATGAAGATACTTCACAAACAGTGTTCATGTGGCTAGGGATGTTGGCAGAGTTGGTAGAGCACTTGCATAGCATGCAAAAAGTACTGGATTCAAGATTCAGCCCTGCACAAACGGTACATGGCATTCTCCCTTCTGACAGACACCCAATTTCATCTCTGGGAGATTGTCTATAAGGGCTAGCCTGGGCTACATGTGACCCTGCCTCAAAAACAAACCTGTGGCATGTACAACTAGGTGACTTAATTTTATTGAAGGGTTTCATCCCTGTCATGTTAGTGGTTAGTTCAAAGACTGAAGAGACTTCAAGGTTCTAGTTTATTGAGTGGCCTAAAACCCTGCCCTCAAGGACCAGTCATAGTCGACACTGTGGCAGGAAGGAGGATCACCAAATCTCAGCAATTTGGCACCAGAGACAATATGCTAGCTTCAAACGTGGGGGTTGGGGGAGGCTGAGGATGTAGCTCACTTGGCCAAGGGCTTGCCTAGCATACCAGAACCCATGGGTTCAATATCTAGGGCAGAATAAACCAGAGCCAGAGGTGAAAGCAGGAGAATCAGAAGATCAAGGTCATTGATCTCTCTCTCTCTCTCTCTCTCTCTCTCTCTCTCTCTCTCTCTCTCTCTCTCTCTCTCTCACACACACACACACACACACACACACACACACACACACACTCCATCTCTGCTAAGTTTGGGTCAAGTCTTCATTTAAATACTATAGTAATAGTGGAAAAGCTCAATGTTCCACCCTTTGATGTCAGGAAAAATTCACACTGCCTGAAAAGGGATACAAAATTGCAACTGCCTATAGTTGCACTGCAATTCAATACATGACATGTTGATCTCCTTCATTAAATATTTCTATCAATTACCACTCAGTACCTGCTTGTTGGAAAGCATACGGCTCTATCAGAATTGTATTAAGACACAACTGAGGGTGCATTTTAAGTAACTTCATTCTCACAGGTACCTTCCCAAACGACCCTTTCAATCTGTTTGCTGGTGTTTTTTGTAGCTGCTGTGTGTTTGTTTGTTTGAGGTCATGTGAGAGAATTTAATTTATTAGAAATAGCATTCACCAAACTAAACTAAATATACCAAAAACTTTTCTAACGGGCTTGGAGAGATGGCTCAGTAGTTTAGAGCAATTAATGTTCTTGCAGAGGACCCATCCTCGGTATGCAGAATCAACATCGTGGCTCACAACCATCCATTACTCAAACTCCAGGGGATCAGCTCTCCTCTTCTGTCCTCTGTGGGCACCAGGCACTTACATGATGTACAGATGTACATGTAGGTTAAAGAATTCTGACACAGAAGATCAATCTTTTAAAAACCTAAATAAAAATAGCATGTTTTTTAAAATCTTGAGGAGAAAATGAAAGGTTAAGACCTTCCAGAGGATCTAAATTCACTTCCCAGTAACCTTGATGGTGTTTTACAACCACCTGCAACTCTGGCTCTGGGGGAGCTGAAGCTGCGTTCTGGCCTCTGGTTGCCTGTAATCATGTGCATATTTCCACTTGGACATATACGCAATTGAAAATAAATATTCCTTTAAAATTTCCTAATGAGCGCACTGGAGAAAGTGGCTCAGTGGTTAAGAGTACTAAGAGCATCAGAGGTCCTAGTTTCTGTTCCCAGCACCCACATAGTGCCTCACAATTGTGTGTAACTGTAGCCCTAGGGACTCTGATGCCCTCTTCTGGTGTGCAGAAATATGTGCAGGCAAAACACTCATGCATATCAAATAAATAAAATTTCTTTCCAGTGAAATTATAAATAACAAAGAATTCTCTTGCCTGGGGAATGAGTTGACTCCATGTGCTGGGAAAGTAGGCTATGCAAATGTAGTTTGCATAATTAGAAGGATGTTGACCTATAGTTCTGCCCATTATATACAGGCTGTGTGCTATAGTGTTTCCATGTTCTTTAGAGAAACTGATAGGAATTCCAGCCACGCCCCCTGTAATTGGTGCACTACATGGTCATGTGATTTGCACGCCACGTGATCACATAATCTATGCACATGTGTGGAGTAGCTACGTGGGCCCGTGTGTTCATGCGCAGGGTAATTCATAAAAGGTGAGTCCCATGTACCCTCCCCCTTCTCTGCACTTGGCTCCTGTCCCTCCGTCCTCCTAATAAAACTCTTTAATAGTACATTTTGTTGTCCCTCGTGACTTTTCCTCAAAGGGTAAAAGCACCGCATAAAACCAACAGAAACCTCGGTGAACACTGGAGAGAGAGGGTTGTACTCTGCATTTAGGTTAGAAGGCGTCTTCAGAGTTTCAGAATGAAGTATTGGTCACATGAATGTGAGGACCAGACGAAATGACCATTCAGCTTTTCTCCTTAGTGCCAGGATGCCCATTTTCCCTCTTCACTGTGAATTCGTAAAAGCTTACCCTCATGAGGAACATTTCTGCCTGCCCCTGTAGTGTTTAATTGCTCTAAACTACTGAGCCATCTCTCCAAGCCCGTTAGAAAAGTTTTTGGTATATTTAGTTTAGTTTGGTGAATGCTATTTCTAATAAATTAAATTCTCTCACATGACCTCATAATGGGCATAATAGTCCTCCAACTATTCACTACTACCATACTCACAGAAGAAATCAAAGCACAGGGGTCAAGCTGCTCATGAGCACCAGGTAACTAGGGAGGGAGACTCCAAAGCCTGAATGCTTCCATCACTCACCTGCTGCTGCCTCTCACCATTGAGCAGGTGGTAATCATTTTAAGAGATTTTGGAACCTTGAGGAGATAGAGCCTTGCTGAAGGGAGTGAATCACTGCAGGGATGGCCTTGGGGACTATAACTGTGCACCCTTCTCAAACCAGTCATCTCCCTGTCTCAACTCTGTCTCATTAGCTGTATCCTACATGTCAGCAAGCAGCTTCACCCTCTCTTCATCAAATCCACCACGCTTTCCACACCATAACAGACAGTTATCCTCACATCATCAGTCAAAAAAATCTTTTTCCCTTGAGTCCCTTCTCACGTACTTGGTCACAGTGACTTGCAAAGTAATGAATGCAAAACTTATTCAGTTTTAGCTAACTAGAAAGTTCCACTTTGGCCAATGTTTTTGTCAATTATATCAGACGTGTAAATACATCATCTAGTATCCTCTTCTTACATCAATATTTGATCGCTTTCCATGTAAAACATGCTATTAAGTTAATCAGAAATTGACTCTCATGGCAAACACCTTTTAAATAGGTCAAATTAAGATAAAAGTCCATACTCCTCGCTCTATGGAACTGGAACACTAAACCAGACATTAATGTCAGCACACACATTAAATGTTATTAAAGGCAATTTGTCACCTACACACACTTATCTCAATCTAATAATTAGCTAAAGGTCAAAGCGATAAACCTGTGTATTTGAATCTACAATCCTCCTCCTAAAGGAGATGCAAACGAGGATGAACATCATATGTAAATCTGTATAATCTTTGCAAATCAACAAGCTCATTAGGAAAAACTCAAAAGAATTAAATCCCAGTAGAGGGCAGAGACCCAACAAAAGCAGCAAGGGGTACAGCAGCAGGAAAGGGGTGCTGTATAGTGCTCATATTCTGGGCAATACGGCTCTGTCAATAACTGATCTTATCCTTCAGGTACCTCTACCCTTCCAATATTGCTTTACTGGCAGACAAGATGTGGTGTATCTGGGTTGCTATCTGGATGTTACAGCCTCAAAATCACCCCCTGAAAAGCATCTAGAGTCATGGGTTCATGGTGGTCCATGGGGAATTTCAGCAAAGGCTCCTCAGCCCATCCAGAGAAAGTATATTCTCCAGGACGATCTCTGGCCTAGCATCACACATTTCTTAAATCATAACTTTAATCAGGTGTGACAGGCAGACTAATCCTGCTAAGGGCAAAATCTTGGTACTAAAAATAAAGTTTAGGGGCTAGAGAGATGACTCAGAGGTTCAGAGAGTACAGCACTTGCAGAGGACCTGAAGTATAGTTCTCAGCACCCACACTGGATGATTCACCATTACCTGTATTAACTCAAACTCCATAGCATCCACACGAACTTGGCATCCACTCACAAAGGCACACCACATACGTATTAAATAAAAATAAATATTTTTAAAAGTCAGGTTCACTTAGAAAAACTCATGAGTCAGGGAAACACCTTGGTGTGTTCCCTCCTGAGAGGAGAATGTGGATTGGGAAGCAGTGATTACAGGGAGAAGGAAATGGAAAGACACCTTACACTCTGGCTCAGGTAAAATGCCTTTGGACCTGTTCAATCAACAAACCTACCTCCTTAGGCAAGAAACTAGCAACACTGACAACAGAACAGAATCCGTCTTCACAAGCTGCCAGGCAGGGCCCTCTGCTGGGGAACGATGCCAAGTGAAGTTTTTAACTGTAGCTCTGGGCAAGCACTGGCATATACTTGACTTTAAGAAATGCTCTGGCTGTTTGGATCTGCTGGTGAGAGGAGGTGGTATCCATGCTGGGAGAAGAAACTCCAGGACTTGATGTGCTGTGACCAAAGCCCATGGAATGCCTTTCTAAAGCAACACTTTGAGTTGGCCTGGAGAACGGTGTGAGGGACCAGCAGGAAGCAGACAGAGGTCTGTGTGATGTAAGAGAATAGAAAAAAAAAAAAAAAAAAACCTGTGTGTGTGTATGTGTGTGTGTGTGTGTGTGTGTGTGTGTAACCCTTACTGGCCTGGAGCTCATTGAGTAGGCTAAGTTAACTGGATAAGAAGACTCTTTTCTTGCATCCACACTACTGGAATTATAGAGGCATATCATCAAGCCTGGCTTTTACTGTGGCTGCTGGGGAATGAACTCACATCCTTTTGTTAACAGGGCAAATAATTTTACCAACCATGACATCTTCCCTGACCCAGCTACTCAGTAAACACATGTGACAAGGAATGCTTTGTAGTCTTGGGTGTATTCAGAGTCTTGTTTCCGTTCACTAAACCTATCTTGGATGTTTCCTGATTATGTGCTCTAGTCCAATGTGCTGGGGAATGTCTTTCTGTATGCTGTGAATATTTATTGCTCGCATTGGCTAATAAATAAAGCTGTTTTGGCCTACAGCAAGAAAGCATACAGCCAGGCAGGAAATCCAAACAGAGAGAGAGTGGAGAAAGGCAGAGTAGAGAGAGAAGCCAGCTGCTGCCAAAGAAGCAAAAGATGCCAGGAGACCAGTAATGGCATGGCCACACAGCAAAATAAAGATTAACAAGAATTGGTTAAGTTATAAGAGCTAGCTAGCAAGAAAGGCCACACACTTTGTAAGTAATATAAGCCTCTGTGTGTTTACTTCGGTCCAAGTAGCTGCCGGACTAGGAAATACAAGAAAACTTCCAGCTACACCATTGTGACCAAATGTAGGAGAAAAGAGAGAGAATATAGGCAACATGATGCTCTGCTGACAGATGAAATGTCTTTGGAGAAGTAGTGTTACGGTTTGAATGTGGTCTGTCCCCTCCAAAAATTACATCAGACTTTAATCCACATTCCTTATGTAGTCAAGGATGACCTTGAACTACTGATCTTTCTATTTGCATCTCCTGAATGCTAGGATCACAGATGTGAATAACCATACATATCTTTAAAATAGAATCTCTATCTTACATAATCATACAGAGACATAGACACAAACACACACACACACACACACACACACACACACACACACACACACACACACGGGGCGGGGCTAACACAATCACAATAATTGGGTTTCCAAGTTTAAAATCTTAAAGACTATTTTTCCCCTTAGGCATTTTGCAGCGATGCCCACAACGATGCGGAGAAAATAACCCTTTTGTGACAAGAAAGTCTTCTTGAGTTGAAGAGTCCCCTGAAGCCTTTTGGCCCTGTGGGACCTGCGCTGGGAGATACCAGAAAAGGCAAGCAACTACCTCTGAAGTCTATACATGGGAAGTCTTGTTTGTACCAGACTTGGACACTCTGCCTCCCGTGAAATGACGGCATGAGCTCAGAGGAGCCCCACGTTGCCCTGCAGCTGTGGCCCAGAAGTGTAATGTGTAAAGGTTACAGTGATTAAGGACTGTAATTTAGTCAGGCCAAAATCAATTGCACTCAACCGCAAATATCTGATCTACAGAACAGAACAAGCTCAACTTGGTTTGGATCAATCTCATGTGAGCTTCACAACCTGCCACCCTTCCACTGCCGCCTCTCAGAAGAAGAAAGTGGACCTTGGGAAAATCACAGGCAAGTGTAGTTTTCCTTTTGCTTAACTACCTTTGATGTAACTGAACACTTCATTCCTTTGGTTTGGTTCCATTACAAATGATGGAAATTTTAAAGTTGCACTTGGAAGCTAAATTGATAGTCCGGTTGTTAAGAGTCAGAGGCTGGGCCAGCAGTCTTCAACAGGCCAATTGAAAACACAATTTATACTGAAGGCAGAGAAGGGGGATTTATTTAACACGGCCATGATGGAAAGAGTAACAAAAAATAAAGAGGAACCAATGACCTCACCTAACCCAAGCCCATCTTCAAGGTTCTGACATGAGATTTATGTTTAAATAAAGGACAAGAAGTCCCACCCATTAGTGATCCTTCATTGCCTGGGCTCTGGTCTCTCCAACAAGGTCCTGTAACACCAGGACTGTGTGAATCTCTTCCTAGAAACAAGATCCTCTTCTGGTTGGTACCAGACTTGAGCTTTTCTTTTATCAGGTATGAGTCCTGGGAAAATTCAAACCCTTTAGGGACCAATGTTAGTCTGGTAGCTGAAGGGACATGTTCAAGTGTCCCTTTATCCAGTCTACCAGAGATTCTGCAACTGCCTAACACTGGAGTATCCCAAGGATTACTAGACTGGGCCATGAAGATGATATCAAAGTAAATACGCATTTGCTTGTGCCATGTGTGACCTCTCCAAATATGAGAACTTTTGTTGGGTGAATGCTCAATTTTCAGTCTCCTCACAGTTTGTGGTGTCATGTGTGGAGAGAGCCTAGTGACAAGTATAAATGAAAACATAGGCTGAGGAAAGAGATCACAAGACCCCACCCTCCCTAGAGAGCTAATATAGTTCAGAGTTGCTGGGAGAGAGAGAGGCCTTGCAAGGCCTTGCCTCTCCCTGAAGATCTATATACTGTTGGTAGTTGCTAAGACAGAGGGGCTCACAAGGCCTGGCCTTCCCCAGGGCTTTACAGGCTGTTAATGGTTGTTAGAGAAGGGAGAGATTTTCTTCACTGGTGCCGTCACTTATAAGCTACCTGGGCTCCTATAAATAAACCCTCACATACACCCCATGTTAGCAACCCTAAGGAAAAAAACTGGATCACAAAAACAAAGAAGGAAAGAGAGTGCAAAGTAGAGGAAGTGCAGTTGTAAAGAGGAAAAAAATCAGCAGGAACAAAGGGGAAAAAGACAGTGTCATAAGGGTGGCTATGACCAAAATACATTATAGACATCTCTGAAAATGCTGTAATGAAATTCATTATGTACAGATCACATATGCTAAGAAACCTGTTTTTTTAAAGAACAAAGTCAAGGGGGAGCTTCTAACCAGTCAGCCGTGGATTCCTGTTCATTCTCTCAACCCCCAGAGTGGGGCGTTAATCAAAGTCCATCTTCATAATCACCTCACTGTCCTCTGAATGTCACCCCCAAACATCAAATAGTCCTGATGATTACATGATGAAGTTAAGTGCTATGGAACAAAACACTAGAAATCCTTAACTAATGCTAACAATGTCAACTGCCTACCATAAATGAGCCCGGAATACTGCTGACTTATAAAGAAAATGATCTCATAAACATCTGCTTAAAGTCCACTACCATGTAGAAAACATCCCCTGGCTCATGTGCCTGCCTAATCTATCTTTCACCTTGGTTTTTTAATTAACAAATTTGCATTCTTTTTTTTAAAGTCTCTTTGTCTCTCTCTGTCTCCCTTGTGCGTGCCTGCATGCGTGTGTGCGTACGTGCGTGTGTGTGTGTGGGGGGGGGGGTGAGGAGTGCGTGAGGGGTGTGTGTAGGGGGAGTGTGGGGGAGTGACTGCACACAACTAGTCTGTAGGTACACTTGGAGGCCAGAGGAAAGTCCTGGATCTGGTGGTTGTGGGATGATGACATGTGTGGTGGGAGCCGAACCCATGTCCTCTGAAAGAGCCGAAAGTGCTCTTAACCACTGAGCTATCTCTCCAGCTCCCATTTGCTGTTTTGTTAATAATCTAAGATCTGCCTTCACAGCTGATGGAACTTCTCTTTGGGTAGGAATCAAAAGAATCAATCTGAAACCAAGCAGTGTTAGCTCTAGCCATAAGCACTAGAAATATAGACATCAGCCTGGGTTTAAGATCTGAATTTTGAATAACTGCAGACAGGGAGACATAATTCCTAAGAAGAAACAGCTCGGCGTTGCTTTAACACTCCACTAAAAGGAAAAGAAGATGACCATTAGATACTGAGAAAATTGAGTACTTACAGAATAAATTTCAGACAGAAGCAGAATACAGACACTTCCCTGAGCCGTGACTAGTGAAATGCTCTACCAATTTTTGTTAAAGGCAGATATGGATAATTCACTCAAGAATGAAATCTCATTTTGTGGGGTGTGTTATTCGAAGTCTGATGTATATTATTTCTCAGTGGGAATCATGAATCAAAAAGACAATCCACTCGCAACATGAGTTGTGTCATCTCAGCTAATTCTCTTTTATTGTCCTTATAAAAGCGTATGAGGAGAGGACGATGTCATCGATTGAGGAAGTTATTATATGGTGCTTATACAGAGTGGTTACAAATGAGAGCTCAGGATTCAGATATACCTGCTTTTAAATTCCAGCTCAACCACTTAACTGCAGCAAGATTCTGTGCAATTACTTAACCTCAACTTTTTTTTTCCATCTGTAAAATCAGAGATAATGACAGCTCTCAAGCTTCGTGGAATTTCTGTGAGACTGATGAGGGGGGCATGCCTACACATTACACTGCCTTGCTGGGTGAGGAGGGGATGCTCACTGCTTCCAAATGACACTGTCCATGCAAAAAGACAGCACTTACCCAAAAGAGGAGAAGAGTTTATCCTGTAGCCTGGAATCAGGTGACCTCACATACCATGTGCAAAATGTGGAAACAAGTTTGATGGAAATTTTTATAGTACAGAAGAAAGAAAGTCAAGGCACTTTTCAAATACACTATTGGGAACATTAAGTAGGCAGTCACAGCGAGGCTCGAACAACTGTTATCAGTCTGGGGTGCTGATGACTTTCTTCATCTCTGGGTTAGTTGGAAACATGGGGTCCATGGGTACACTGGAAAAGATTTACCTAATGTTTACAAAGATACTGGGTCAGGTACAGAGGAGAGCAATAAATAGCTATTACAGGGATTAAAGATGCCACCAAGATACTTGGGCTCTCGACATGAAACACTACAGACTCTCCATATCATCGAACTTCTAGCCAGTCAATCAACCTTGGAGGTCCATCAGTGGAAGGTGTGGTCCCTGTTAACACTAATCCTGCTCAGTCATTACCTTAGGCCCTGGGGCAAACAAGCTAACACTGTTTCTCCAGCCAAGATGAGGAGGCTAGCTGTTGCTCGATATATTCGTGAAATGAACTTCATGAAGACTTACATGTTGTGATGGTTGGCCTTCAGTGGGTAAGGAATTGGCTAAGAGATGAGTCTCTGGGTGGGTCTGTGTGGACATTTCCTGGAGGGAAATGCTCCCCAAAATGACTCAAAGAAAAGGAGGTCTAAGGAAAAAGTAGTGCTACAGTAAGCCTTAGTTTCTGGCTGGAGAGTGTGCCCCCAACCTTTCTGACATCTTCAAGACTCAAGTACAGACTGAAGGCCTGGCTCTCCAGAAACCCTTCTGGCCTTCAGCACGAGATTGGGAGTTAGGGAGCATCCAGCCTCATAGACGGAATTCTAGGCTCTCCAGGATTTGGGAGACCACTCTTAGACTACCTGGCCCCTATTAGGTAAGGCAATGCAATAAACTCCCTTTGTATGTCTATTCATCCTACCAGTTCCATTTCTCTAGAGAACTCCGGTGAATGAACAGACGCTTGGGCAAGGGAGCCTCTAAGTTTTAGCTCTCCATGGTTGAGACTATGCTATTTGGTTACTTACTATAAAGCAACTGACAACTGCTATCACTACCACAGGTGGGTAAGGTTATCAAGGGGTAAAAGAAATATTATGCCTGGGGTTCCTTCCACCAAGAAAAAAACAAAAACAGTTCAGTGCCCCCCTGATGTGAAAGATACCAAATTCACACTAGAACAGCTTGCCAAGAAGGTGGGGAATATGGAACTTTAAGTGGGAGTTCTGGAACATTTGCCTAGGGGAGTGCCCTTGCACCAAGTAGAATTTTCTAGGACAAACTACCTTCCTACATTCCATTCCAACAAGACATATTCACTCGAGAGCCATTGAGAATGCCCGGTTGGGTAAAAGCTCCTACCACCAACCCTAATGTCCGTAGTTCGATACCTATAAGCCACATAACAAGAAGGAACTGATTTCTGGAGGTCCTCCAAGCTCCATACTCACAGCACGGTTTCAGATTTTCCAATCTGGCTGATCAGTTGAGACCATGGTGTGTGCATACCCACAAAAACATGCATGCATACATGCACACAAACAAATACTTTTTATTTGTATTCACTTGAACAGTGAACCAAATACCACACAGAAAAACAGGATACACAACAAAGAATGGAAATACTTCTTCAGTGACTGATGATCAAGCGAGTTGTATTTTTGAGTGCAATCCAGTTCCCTGCCTTCAAAAGCACTGAAGGAAAACAAGAGCTTGGGACAAAGCTTCATGTCCTGTTTGACTGTATAAGCTATTTATACCTGAGAGATAGAAGAGCTTAGCCCTCTTAGTCAGGTGTAGTCTGATACAAACAACATTATCTAAATAGGATCTCCTAATGCCTACATTCCATTATATTCACTTTTAATAGCAACTTGCATACAGTGCTTCCCTGTGTTTACAGTATCAACACAACACTTTCTTGTGGATACCTATGTGTGAAGGCTGGGGTGGGTGGTGGTAATGCTCAATCTGACAGGATCCATACTCACCTGTTTGTGATTACCTTGACGACAGTAACTGAACTGGAAAGAACCGCCCACTGTGGAAGCCAAGGTCCCCAGCTATTTCTGGGATTTTGGACTTGAGTAAGTGGACAAAGGAGGTGAGCAGCAGCCTGCATTCACTACTCTCTCTTTCTGAGTGGGAACGTGCTATGGCCAGCCGCTCTGAGCTCCTGTGGCCTTGGCAGCCCCATCGAGATGGACATAATCTTAAACTGTGGGCAGAAATGAAGCCTTTCTCCTTGAAGGTGCTTCTTGTCAGGCTACTTTAATACAGCAACAAGTTAAGACAAACAAACAAAAATCCCTAACTCAAAGAAGAAAATAACTTTAGAAAACAAAACCACAGGATGATAATTCCACAAACAAGACCCCTGATATGATATACATTGAGGAAGGTGATTGTCGGCTTCAAATCCAATTCTCCAAACTACAAAAGATAATCCAAATAACCAGAAATGAGCTCAATCCAAACTACAAGAGGATTTCTAGATGTCAGATAAAAGCCAGAATTCCTCAGGAACTTGGGAATCTGGATCCCATCTGCCATAAGGAGAAGGGACATGTGAATCAAAGCAAATGAAGGCATCCAGGCTCACTCAGCATCGCAAGCACCCATTACTCATTTCAAAGGTCATGCTAGAGTGTAACCCTTCTCACCTCCTCCTCTAGCCTAACCTCCCTCCAGCTCACAGGCTTCCTGCTCCCCAGCTACTCCTCCTTGTAACTCAGCTGTTTTCTCCATGCTCAGGCTCCTGCTAATCTCACTATTCATTCCCTATTCTCCATCTCCTGCTATAACCCCCTCTCTCACAGACAGCCCTGGACATGTCCAGTCCACTGGCCATGTTCAATCTACTTCTTTCTCTCTCTGCTCTGGATTCTTCCAGATGCCTCTGGCTGTTATCCTTCCCTTAACCTTACTACAATAGTCATGTCCTCAGTTTACACACTGGTAGGTCACGGTGGCTATCATTAGGTTGGCAGGCTACAGAATTAAAAACTATAGTACATCACTACAGTGATGCTTATATCCCATCTCACCTAACAAGGGTCACATGGGGTCTAATTAACAGAATGACCTTTAAATGTCAAGAGGGGCAATGTGGGACAAAGGCAATTAGATGAATCTACACTCACATTGCTATCACCATTCTACCAGGGAGCTTCTCTCACACAAGACTAAAGCGCTTCCCCATCTCCTCAGCTGCAAGTACTGACTTTAACAAGATGTGAATTGAAGAAGACAGCGATTTATTTTTCCCAGTCCGAGTTAGTTCTCAAAATTTCAACTGCCAGTAAACTGTTACCATGGAACTTAGGAAAGCACACTTTCCGTTAAAGACACATTAATAATCTAAAAGCATGCTTGGCATCACATCTAGGCACGACTGCAAACCTCTGGGGCCCGTATTGCACCCTCTGTCGTACAATACTGCAGAGGGAACCAAATTCTTCCAACAAGTGTGTTTTTAGTGAATGCATCAGCTGATCGACATCCATGTGAAAGTTTCTGCTAATTACTGCACAAGCATGAACATACATACTTTCTCCTGTTCTTGAGTTTATCTCTCTACCAAACCAAGAAAGCTATGGCATCATCTGTTATACTTCATACATGTAGCATAGAAATATTTCCTATAATAAGTACCATAGAGCCCAGGATCTAATCTGATGCTCGCACTGGAATCATGGTGTATTTTTAAAGAGCATGCTTAGCCCAGGGATCCTCATGGCTAGAAGGGCAAGTCTCCTACTGATCATGCATTAAGAGTAACTATAAAGAAGAATGATAACACTTCTTCTATCAGGGTACTAACCAGCAACCACCACTCCCATTTATACTACACTGATGCCCTTAAATACAAAGATACACAGGAAAGTGTGGGCAATGCAGTGAGGAAAAGATTAAGGGGGAAATGGATGAAGGGGAGAGCTGTAGTATCACTTGGTAATAGTTTTAATTTGATTTGGCTGTTATTTGATTTGGGTTTTACTGAGAAAGGGTCCTACTATGTATTTCTGGTTAACCTGGAAATTGCTATGTACACTAAGATGGCCTCCAACCCACAGAGATCCACCTGCCTCTGCCTGAGTGCTGGGATTAAAGGCGTGCGCCACCATACCTGGCAGTTAATTGCAATTGTTAATTTCACACATTCTAGAATTCCTTGGGAAGAGAGTCTCAGGGAGAAATTATCTTCATTAGGTAGGTCAATGGCACATCTGTGAAGGATTTTCTTGATTATATTAACTGAACTGAGAGGACCTGACCATGGTGGGTGGCTCCATTCCCTTGGTTAGAATCATGAACAGTGTACAAGTCGAGAAAGCTCTCTGAGCAACAGACACGTGTTCACTCAGGCTGCAGACGTGATGTGACTGTAACCTGAAACCGTAAGCCAGATAAACCACTTTCTCCCCAAGTTGCAATTTCTCAGGGTATTTTACTGCTGGACAAGAAAGCTGAGACACACCTGTCAACAAAGCACTTCCAAGACTGAGGACAGAGGCCTGCTGGGAGCTTGAGACCCGCCAGTTCAGAGACTAAATCAACAAACCACCACCACCACCACCACCACCACCACCACCACCACCACCACAACTCGGGAGCTGAGCTAAGTGGCTCATGCCTGTGGTCACAGCACTGGGGCAAGCGGCTAAAACAGGAGGATGCTTCCAGTCTGAGGCCGGATGTGGCACAGAGTGAGGACCAGGCAAGCCTTACCTCACAAAAAAACATAAGGGGAGACATTGGGGAAAAAAGGAAAACAGAAAAAAGATGATGAAGTAAAACGATGAAAAGGGAAAAAAAGTCAAAGGAAATGAATGCAAACAATAAAATAATTAGAAGTAAAAAAGAAAAAAAAATAGTGACTCCCTCTACATCACTGACGACATTCCATAGGATTCGTTTCACAAAAACAGGCTTTGAAATCAGGCAAGGACAACAAGTTGGCACGTCTATTCAGAAAGCCTGTGCACAAATTACTAAAGATATCAAGACAGAAGGGATGCAGGAACTTCCCAAGGGGCCAGAGGCCAGGGAAGAGATCAGGCTATGGGAAGACCTGTATCCTCAACTTCATGCCCTGGACAACCCCTTAGAATCCACCCAAGTCCCCCAGGCTGAGCTCGGGGAGGCTGTCAAAGGCCGCTTACTGACTGCCTCTTCAACAGAACAGGAATGCGGCAGCTGGTGCCTTGTAGAGTTCAGCCAGCACCTTCCAGACTCGGCGCAGGGTTATGGTAGGTGAGGAGAAAGATGGCACCATGGTAAGAGAAGCAGGCATACCCAGGCTGGATACGCTAACTTTATTACAACCTTCAGCTGTGTGGATGGGTAGAGCCTTCAGCTTTACAGCAAAGGGACTCCATGAATTACCGGGATCACGTTCTGTCCTTTACACTCCTGGGCATAGGGGAAGACCACGAAAACAGCGACTACACCAACACAGGCCAGCATGGTGGAGATGTCAACATCCAGCAAGGATTGAAAGGGTTCAATGCTCAGACTAAGGATCAAAACCCACAGATGGCCAGGAAGGTCACCATCAATCACTACCAGGCAAATACAACTTTGAAATAGGAAAGGATAGTTGAAAAAAGTTTGAAAACTGCTTATACAGTGGCTGAGGGGTGTGGCTCAGTGGGGGAGAGAGTTTTCCTAACATGCACAAGTCCTAGGTGTGCTCCTCCACATAAACAGGGGTCAGTGGCACATACCTGGTACCTCAGTACTTGAGAGCTTGAAGCACGAGGAACAGTTGTTCCAGGTTATCCTCAACTATATGCAGAGTTCGGGATCATCCTCAGTTGCATGAGACCCTGTCTCAAGAATTAACAACCAAATACTTATTTAAACCAATGCACCAGGGATCTATACCATCCATCTCTTATCTGCACATACTCCCAGAGACCAGGGATTCAAAGGAAGTCAGGACCAGCTTGGTAATTTTCAAAATAATTTAGGCAAATGGGCAAACTCTTCTTATGGATGGCATGAGGAAATGGTAGCAAAGCTATAAATGATAGATCCTATCTGCTTTTTTGTTATGCTTTTCCTCCCCCTATAGCAAAGAACTCGATGAATTAGTTAAGAGACACAAGGAAAAAGAAGTGGAAGAGAGGAACCTACAAGGGAAACCCTTGAAAGGAAAAAGACACGCACAACATCAACTGTACTTTAGCAGGGCCCAGCTCCTCCAGCCTGTCAAAGCTGGATGTTAATCCAGAATGAAGCAACTTAATTTCTTCATCAGCCAAAAGGACTCAGTGACCTTTTCCTGCCTCAATGGCTCCCTTCATTCTTTATTTAGTTATGCTTGGAAATCAGGCCCTTGGGAGAAATCTTGCCCTTTTTTCTATTTTCACATTGACATCTAAGCAGCCTCTGCTGCTATTTCAAAGGAAAGCCCCCAGGAAGAAGAACGGCCAGTTCACTGGCAATCCTGAGCCACTAAAGACCCGACCATTTACGTGTCAAAAATGACTTGAGTCATCTCTACTGTGGCTATCCAGGACTGCAGCTTCCTCCTGCACACTGAGCTACCCTCCCGAGCTTCCTCTCTCAATTTCCAAATCCTGTCGTCAGCACTGTAGGATGCACAGAACCTGTTTGACAATACTGTAGGAAATCCAATGTGGGTAAAATTTAAGATCTTCAGAATGAATAGCCAAAAACCTGTGTGACATATAAAGCCATTCTCCTGTTTGTCTGTCTCTGTCAGAAAAGACTAGGTAATGCTGGGAGCTGCACCACTCAATTTATGTAGCAGAAAAGAGAAGCACAGAGGGGTTGCTCATTGGCTGTGGGTCTAGATGAGTCAGGAGAAGCTCTGTATCTCAGTCCCTATGGTATCCAGGGTGATGGAGAGCCACCAACTTCAATACTGCTCATCTGCACAGAGGGACAAGGGCATGTCTAGACTCACATCATTTTGCTGGCAAAATCTAATCATAAGACCACACCAAAGTAAAAGGGCAAATGAAGAAGAAGAGAATGGAGGCAAAAATCACACGTACGCACCATAACAATTACTCTAATATAGGACACTAGACTGGATATACAATTGAGAATGAAACTTCTAAAAACATCGACTGGACACTGAGATGAAAAATCATTACCTTGTTCATTAAGACTGGTAAAGATCTATGGCAGTCTCGGGGTAAATAAGGCAAATTTGGTAACTCTGCCTCCAATGTCTTCTGACTAGAGACTTACAGGGGAAAGAATGTATTGTATGATAGTTCCATAGGCTGCAGTCCCAGAATAAATAAAAAGACAAGGTGGGCTCCGGGGTTTCTCTCTCGCTGCTTCTTGACTGCAGATGCATAATGTGACCTGTTGTCATGACTTTCCCACCATGATGGACTATATGTATTAGCTTTCTAATGCTGGGATACACACCATACCTACATCAACTGGGGGGAAGATATCCTTTATTTCTGCTTATACCTGTAGTCCACCATGAAGGACACCCAGGGCAAACACTCCAGGCAGGAACCTAAAGGCAGGAAAGGAAGCTGAACCATGCATGCAAGCTGGAAGAAAGACATGCACCTCCAAACTAGGAGGACACCCTCTTTACTGAGGAAGATAATTTTCTAAAGATGTGCATGACACCACAAAAAGAAATAAAAGAACTCAGTCATTTCTTTAAAAAGAAAAAAAGAGAAAGAAACATTTTTTGCTAGATTGTATTACACCTTGCTTAATATAAGAAGAGCTTTTATTTATTTACTTTATTATTGCAACTCCCTTTTGGTAGTCTGCTATCTGTAAACAGATACCACACTCCTTTCTCAAACTTCCGTGAAATTTTGAAACAGTTTATTATTTTATTTTTTCAGTTTCTTTCCTCTAGTGGTACAGTCAGGGGGGAGGGACGAAAGGAGAGAGGGAGGGAAGGGGAGGGGAGAAAGGGAGGAGAGGGGCAGAGGGAGGGGGAAAGAGGGAGAGGGAGAGAAAATGAATATCAAAGAGTATCAAAGAGATGGCAGTGGTGGCACACGCCTTTAATCCCAGCACTCAGGAGGCAGAGGCAGGTGGATCTCTGTTTTCTAGGCCAGCCTGGTCCACAGAGTGAGTTGCTAGACAGCCTCTGCTACATAGAAAAATCATGTCTGGAAAAACCAAGAGGGAGTGGGGGGGCTCAGCAGTTAAAAGTGCCTGCTGTGCCATCACAAGATACACAGTTCAAACCCCAGCACCCACACTACAAGTCAGGCATCCCATGTATGTTGGTGACTCCAGTTCCAAGGGAGTGAGACAGAAGGACCACTGAGGCTTCTGGGCCTCCAACCTAGTTCAGGAACCCAAAGCCCCAGGTTTAGGGACAGAGCCTGCCTCTGAGGAATAGGAGAAGAATGATGTACTTTTGTGGATGCCCTTTCTGGTCTCCACAAGCAAACTGCGGTATGTACCTGCACACATACAAATAAATACATACTTAAAATGAAAACACAAAAGGACTGCAATCCACTTCTAGGTAGGTGAAATGGACCATGAAAGCAGCTCTCTACGTGAGAGGAAAAGTCAACCCAAGGACACGTTCTGTCTTGAATCACCTTCATATAGACTTTTACACATTCAAAGGACTAGAGATAGTGATGCTGCTGTCACATTCCGAGTGAAAAGCCCACTTTTGGAACACGTAGAATCTCAGTCGTCTAAATCTACCTATTTTCCCATTCACTTTGCCGATGAGATTTAAACTTAAGAGATGTGGTCAGATGACAAAGCAAAGATGACGTCATCATATTGAGGCAGATCTTCTCATGCTGAGGTCCTGGTGCTTTCACTGAACAGATACTTGTACATATTATAAATGTACAGTCCTGAACAGGTCCTCTACTGGAGAAGAACAGGATAGACCCCGGATAAGAGAGATGAAAGTTATCCATGTATACACTCACATACAGACACACCACACCACAAGAATGTCCTACAGAAAACACAGTAATTAAAGAACAGAGTGGCAGAAGGGGGAACATCGTTTCTTACCATAAAAACAAATGCGGCATCACTTTGTGCCAACTATTAAAACAAATTTCAGACCAGGCAGGATGACTCAGTAGGTAAAGGGATTCGCTGTCAAGGTTGACAGTGTGAGTTCAATCCCTGGAACCCACATGACAGAAGGAGAGAGCAAATTTTCTGAATGTGTCCTTTGACCTTCACACATAGGCCATGGTGTGTATGTGCACACACACACTCCATAACACTTGCAACGAAAAGTAAAATGCACTTTACATTAGAACTAACATTAATGTAAGAACTTGCTCACAAAGTAGAAAACTATTGTTATGTATTCCGAGCTTGTGTTTTTATGGGTTTTCTGTGTGTGTACACGGGTCTCTGTGTGTATATACTTCCTTCAGGTACTTTCTTTTGTTCTCTCTTTGCTCTGTTCTATTCTACGTTGCTTGTTTCTCTTTTTGCCTGTTAGTTTTCTAGAGCGCAAAAAGAAAGAAGGCCTGGAGTTGGATGGGTGAGGAGCATCTTGGAGGAGATGGAGGGGAAATCATGATCAGAATATACTACATGGAAAATAATCTATTTTCAATACAAAAAAAAAAAAAATAGGAAACTAGTCACAGAAGAAAACATCTTTCTGACCAAGAGGACACAAGGAAGGTTAAGATACTTAGCCCATGATAAATCTGTACACAACAATCAACTGGTCAACAATGGCAGCAGGACAGGGCACGCACACTTCATAGATAAAATAAAAACGATCAACAGCACATGAAAAGTGCCTACCCCTCTAGTCAACAAGGGCTGCTGCGCAGGACAATGACCACTCACCCCCAAGCACCTCTAAGAGAGAAAGTGAGTTTGATTGAAGTGAACACAACAGGAACATGGTGAGCATCCTCCTGGTCTGTGCAGAGCAACCATTCACAGAAACAGTATGGAATAGGGATCAAGAGTTCTAAGAAGTCAGACAAAAAATAAATCGTTATTTTGTGGATGTGCATGATATTGTGACCAAATGCACAGGGCAAAGAGGTTACAAGATGAGGGTGGCCTATCAGTACACAGGACTCTCACATCAATTAACGCTGAAGAAAAAAGCTATACACACACATGTCAACTTTAAGAGTGCTTGTTAGAAGGCTGGTGGCGCACACCTTTAATCCCAGCACTCGGGAGGCAGAGGCAGGCCGATCTCTGTGAGTTCGAGGCCAGCCTGGGCTACAAAGAAAGTTTCATGACAGCCAGGACTGTCTCACAGAGAAACCCTGTCTCAAAAAAACAAAACAAACAAACAAAAAAAAAACAACTTAAAACGATCCATTTACAATGCACAGTCTGCCTTCTAAAACTTCTACCTTCAATTTAAAAAAGGATAAGAAACCCCAAGCAGTTCCAGAAAGGAATCTCTAAAACCCACAGCCCTCTCTTGAGTAGAACTTGAGGACCAAAGTGAAGATGTTCCTGAAAATGGGCTTCTGTGAGGCACCTCGCACTGGACATGACTGTGCAGGTCTGTGGTCACAGCGTCCCCACCCTCCCAGCACATTTGAAATCTTTAAACAAGGCAGCGTAAGAAGCCGGGCCACACGCTTGCTCTATACAGGCGGCAACGGCAGATTTCTTTAGACTGCGGCAGGGAGGAGGCACGTTGGAGGGTTGGGTAGGGAAGATCATGGAAGGAGCTCGGGTACCATCTGTCTGTAGAGCAGGAAGAACACAACAACAACAGCTGGTGCAAGAGGCAGCAAGATGTTGGTCCTGGAAGTGACAAGATGGGAGATGACAGGAAGCAGCTTCTTGCTCCTCTGACAGCAAAGGAAGCAAGCAGCGGCGCTCGAGTGTTTGAAAACCTCCAGATGCTGCTGTCCTCACATCCCAGGGCTTTGTTCCGACAACATCTGAAAGCCTGCCTTTCTTCCTTCAAGCACTCCCTATCAAACGCCGGCTCCTCTCCCTCCTCCTCTCTCTTGCGGGCAATGTGGAACACATTTTGAGTCAACGTCAGGGGAGGGAAGGCCTAGGAGTAGCACCAACGTGAGCCTCTCTGAAACTTTCAAGAAGGGAAAAAAGAAAAGCAATGTATCACGTGTTCTGCTTCCTTTCATTTGTTAAGTTAAAGTCATATTAGCCTGCAATCCAACTAAGGAACGGAGGAATAATTAACACCAACAACTGACAGTGGGCAGTGCTGTGGGGCCAGAATGGCCTATGCACCAAGGGACTGCGGGGGAGAGGTAGGCCAAGCTTCTTCACTAACTGCAGCGGCCACTGAGCTAAGTGCTCACATGCTTCTGAAGTCAGAACACAGGTAATGGTATAGACAGGCTGCACAGACCAAAGACAGAATTTCAAAGGGCTTACCATGTGATGTTAATAAAATATTCTGATGTAGAGTGGTCCCATCTGCTGAACACATACAGCCAATTCTCCAACAACTGTGCCACATGTGCATAAAATATGCTAAAATTACAGAGTAAAAACCTTTAAATTGTATTGGACACCGCAGGTCACATTTCAAAATCTCAGTGTTTCAGGCTCCATCAGCCACGTTCTTGTCCTGCGTGTGCACAGCTGGTACCCAGGCCTCTCCTTTATCAGGCCACATCAACTCTGAGGAGTCACATGGGACACCACTCCAGTTTTCCAAAACGCACTCTTGGAGCGGTGACTGTGCACAGAGCTAAGTCATTTCTCTGCTTAGGTATATGCATACTATGTTCCAAGTGTGACGAGGTTGCATGGTAAAACCCTGTGGGTTTTTTTGTTTTGTTTTGTTTGTTTTCAATGTTTTTGCTCTTTAAGATAGGCTCCATGAAAATCCTCATTCTTCTGACACAAATCTTTCCCTCTAGGGTCAGTAGTTCTCAACATTCCTAATACTACGACCCTTTAATATAGTTTCTCATGTTGTGGTGACCCCCAACCATAAAACTGTCTTCGCTGCTACTTCATAACTGTAATTTTGCTATCGTTATGGACTATAATATAAATATCTGTGTTTTTTCCCAAGGGTCTTAGGTCACTCTTGTAAAACAGTCATTTAACCGACTCAAAGGGGTTGCAACCAACCCTTTGAGAAACACTGTTTTAGGTTCTTTCAACATCTTTATGAGATTATTTAACACCCTATTTTGGGGTTCTTCTGTTGTGATAAAACACCATGACCAATCAACTTAGGAAAGAAAGAATTTCATCTTATAGCTTGTAGTCTATCAAGTAGAGTTCCTATCAGGCCAGAAACTAAAGGCAGGCATCAGGATGAAGGAGATAACCGAGAGACCATGGAGAAATGCTACTTACTTGTCTGTTCCCCATAAAGTGCTCACCCTGCTTTCTTATAGCATGCAGGACCACCCAGAGTGAACGAAGCCCTTCTATAGCAATTATCAATCAAGAAAATACCCCACAGACTAGCCCATTGCCCACTCTGTTGACTGCATTTTCTTAATTGCAGTTCCCTCTTTCCACATAACTCAAGCATATGTTAATATGACGTAAGACTACCCAGCACACATCTTTCTTCGACCTCTTCATCACTCTCTTTACCATACAAGCACATTTCCAAGCATATGATGAATACATTAGATTCCTAGCAAAACACTGTACTCACTGAAGAGATAACTCATTGGCATAAGCACTTCCTGTGTGAGGATACGGACTTGAGTTTAGATCCCCAGGACCCACACAAAAAGCTGAGCATGGTTTTTACACAACTGTAAACCCCCGTGCTGCAGAATACCAGCATTGATGGGACTTGAACACAGAGCTCCAGGTTCAGCAAGAGACCTTCTTAAGGAAATAGTTAGGAAAGCCTGCTGGTTTCTGGCTCCCGCCAATGCACACCCACATGTATATATTCATGAATGCATAAATTAGGCATTTGCATCCATATGCCCATGTACATAGACACAAATGAAGTAACTCTCTCCTCTGTCTGTCTGTCTGTCTCCCTCTGTCTCTCTCTATGTATCACCCCCAGGCATGGAAGAACAATCATCCAGAGTTGATGAGGACACAGGAGTTCTCTCTTTACAATGGTACAAGTCTGAATCCTATATAACAATGCCCTTGAAAGTGATACTTATTAGATGTCTCTGTCTTACCTTCAAGGAGAGTAAGTGTCCTACCATTATAACTCACTCTGTATGACTATTTTCACAATTTTTTACTTACTCAAATTGAAAGAAACATACAATTGCTGAAACAGAATCACACAAAATTGAAACATCCATAGCCTGGGTTAATATTCATATTCAAGAACATCCGTACTCTTAATGGAACATTTGAGCTAACTAAACACGGAGTCTCCAACAACCATTCTGCCCTCCTACACTGGGCAGGGGAAATGGTGCTGAGGGAAACCAAGTGGAGCTCCAGATCTGGTTAAGCCCAACAAGATCTTCTCATTTCCCCTTGCCAGAAGTCAGTCGAAAACTCAGGCATGGGCCAATCTGCAATGTAGCACTCCAAGGTGGCAGGTTGAATACATATGTCCTAATTAGGTCTAGAGACACAGGAAGGAGGATAGCTATATTTTCTGTCTCAGGGAGATGTCAGCTTGCTGTCCATCACTCTCAGTTTGCCTGCCCTCACTCCTACCTTTCTGTAATTAAGTATGAAATGAGCACATACCTATTGACTGCTACGGATAGCCACCAATAAGAAGCAGCAGCTTCTGGGGACAATGACATCATGGACTGAAACAGAAGGCATGTCCTAGGACATAAACAGTTACATCACTAAATCAACCATGTTGAGGTCCTCCCTGTCTCTGGACGTCTTTATGTAAATGACTTTGTTTACAAAAGATTTATTTTTATTTACATGTGTGGGGAGTGTATGTCACACACGTGTGGGTGCCGGCACAATGCCCAGAACGTCAGATTCCTTACATCTGGACTTATGGCAACTGTGAGCTCCTTGATGTAAATGCTGGAACAGGAATTCCAGTGAGAGTGCAGGTACTCTTTAACCCCTGAGCCATTACACCAGCCCCTTGTTGATGAAGCAAGCCTGAGAGAAGGGTTCTAATACCCTTGGAAGCAGACTAGCACACAGAAATCTCTCCAAGTAAAACTTCAATTAGATCCACCTCCAGATGCAGAACTCTATAAAAGAACATTACGTTATGTGTGAAACTGATGGCATCAGTACAAAAAGAAAACAAAAACAAAAACAAAAAGCAAAGTGTGTGACTCTAGCAAACAAAAATAGATACTGGGTGTCCAGGCGAAAGAGCACTGTATGAAATGACATTAGAGAAAGGGCAGGCAGAGAACTAGAAGTAAACCAGAGGTCACCGTGGTGGGTGTGCATCAAAGCAGATATAATAACTAGCCCAGATGCTAGGATGTCCCTTCACATGGGGACTGTGCTGCAGGTCTATCTCCCAGAGCCTGGACAGTTCTGACACCATCCGCTAACTACACAAGCAGAAACAGGGATTGATGAACACGGGTAAAGAAGAGGGGGTGATTAATGAAGTGTGGTGTGCCCTAGATCCCGGGGCATGACAAAAGAATGACATTTGAATGAGAAACACTCCCCATACGCTCGCTCAAGTATTGGAACATGTGGTCCCCCACTGGAGATGCTGTCTGAGCAGGTAATGGGACCTTTAGAAGGTGCCGTCTTGCTAAGTAGATCACACTGAAGGTTGACAGCCTCTTTCCACTTGCTGCTTTCTATGTGGATAAAACGTCATCCGCCAGCTTCCTGTTCCTGTCACCATGCCATGCCCTCCATGTCACAACTGGCACTGTCCCTCTGGAGTCATGAGCCAGAATAAACTCTTTCTTCAGCAAGTTGCTATTGGTCACAGTAGTTTATCACAGAGTTGAGAAAAGTAACTAATACAGATACTGGCTCTGAAGATTCTGATCCTCTATCCCCAAGCCCTTCCTCAAACAACCTTCACTCCAGAGTTGGGAAAATGATGATCAGAGAAAGGACACATGCTAGCTACCCACTAATCTAATTCCAGAGGGTATCTTTCTGGGGTAGGTGTGTAGGGGTGGGGGCGGGGGTGGGGGTGAAGGTCAGGGCTCAGTTTCTTTTGGCAAATAAAAGAAGTGACTAATTCTTTTCTAAGGTCTCTTTTATCGATGAAATGATAAATCACACAAGGAAGCTTGGGCTCATTTTCTACCCTGTAAATAAAAGTATTGGTCTCAATCACATGCTTTTAATACTTATATATATTTACTGGGTACCTACTATGTTCCAGGCAGTGTTTCAGAAGCTAAAGAGATGAAGAAATGCCTTCAGGGAAAAAATACACGGGAAGTTGGTAGGAATTTAACAAGCCGAACTAAAATTTAAATCCAATTACTTTATAAAGTATCTAAGCATTGAAGCCCCGATGTTCTGAGATGAAAGTAATGATCTCCAAGCACCAAATGAATTTTATGGCAAAAACAAAAAAAAACCAAACACCCATCCAACCTAGGTCTTGAATCAGAATGGTATATTTGAAAGTAGAAAGGAGAGGGAGTTTCCAAAACATATCTATAAAAGACTGTCTCCAAGTCTGCCCAGCTTTGAGGCCCATGACTTTTATCCTAGTTCTTCCCGATACTTCTGCCAAAGAAACCTGAAAGCCAAAAACTCTTCAGCATTGCTCCTTGATTAAATTTCCATCTCCTTAGCTTCAGACTTTTTTCTGGTTCCTCCTAAATTACTTTTTAAAACGATTGGTTTTATTTTACATAGGGGAGTGTGTGTGTGTGTGTGTGTGTGTGTGTGAGAGAGAGGCTGTGTGTGTGCACAGGTGTGCAGACATAGTCAGATGTCAGAAGAAGCGCTCAATCCACAAGAGAGAATCACAGGTGGTTTGTGAGCCTGTGTATCTAGAGCTCCATGCTGGGCAGCTCACCTATAACTCCAGCTCTTGGGGGAATCCATCACCCTCTTCTGGACTCACTCTGCATTGCGCTCGCGCTCTCGCTCTCGCTCTCTCTCTCTCTCTCTCTCTCTCTCTCTCTCTCTCTCACACACACACACACACACACACACACACACACACACACACACCTTAAAAAATGAAAATTAAATTCACTATGTCCCTCTCTGAATACGGTTTAACTTTTTCCTTACTATAGCATATATTGATCCACTGAGTTTTCGAAGTGATCTGTAATGGAGGGAACACGACCATTATCAACACCTATGACTCAGGGCTAACTCACATCTAAGTCTTCCCTGAGGTTACGCCAAAGCAGGGGTCACTCATGAAAGGGACTTTATTAAGTCCAGTGACATATTGCTGACTCAAGGAATACATCAGCTGAAAAGTGCTCAGTCAGACCTCTCTCAAGGCTCTATTTTCAGTAAATACACTTTGGCCCATGCTAAGTAAGAAGTAGCAGGTAAGTTCTCTCTCCTGCTTCAGTACTATCAACATTAGAAATTATAATCTCAACCAAGGACAAAAACCTAGCAGAGGATATATATCGACATACTGAACCTAACAAAGTTATAACCACAGTGGGAAAAAAATGTTCTAAAGGATTGCCTTGAAAATAAATAAAAAATTAATTCTGGATCTTGCTAATCAGTGCCACTGAATTTGTTCTTCTCCACTTCTTCAAAAGGAGATCTTGGGAAAATCAGAGAGAAATTCTGCTAAAGTCTAGTCATACAATGTCTGTACCATGCCCTAGTGTTGTAGTTTCAATTCTGTCACTGCGCCAAATGCCTTGACCCATAGCAACTTTGGGATACAAAGAGGTTTATCTGACTTACAATTCCAGGTTACACATAGTCCATAACCAAAGCATGGTTATAGAGGCCTCTAGTCACACCCCATACACAGTCAATGCAGAGAGACAATGCACCCAAGCTGCCTGCTGCTTGCCTGCTCAAGCTAACATTCACTCTTACACAGTTGAGTGCTGAGCCCAGAAAACTATGCCATGCTCGATCAACATGGGTCTTTCATCTCAATGGCCCATCAAAAAACTATCCAACATGCATGCAGACTGGCCAACTTGATCTACAAAAGGCTGCACCAAGATTCCCTTCTCAGCAGACTCTAGGTCGGGTCAAGTTGACAATGAAAGTTAACCAGCACACCAGAATAATCACCTCTGCAGAAACAGATGAGTTCATAATGCCTCTCTGTATACAGGACATTCTTCTGTGCTCCACATACCACTTGTTCTGAAATTCTCCTGCCAAGGACTCAAATTAAAAATTTATTTCTCTTCTATTAAAGAAAAAAAATACACATATGCCTGAGAGATTACAGTGCCGCTCTGTGCACGGCGTCCATTTTCAATGGGTTGAAGTATTATTTATAATGCATTATTCTACCTTGAACTTCCTTCTCATCTATCAAACTTCAGTCTCCTGTTCACTTAAAGTTCATTTTCTCCTATGAAGAGGTTGTGTGCAAAACTGTAACTAATGAATCTCGGGTTCTGCGACACCGAGCATCCAAACACCCACATGGGCAATAAAGCATTTTCCCTACCTTCCTTTGTAAGTTTTTGTCTGGACAAAACCTATAAGACGCCCTGCTTTTTCAGGTATGTATGTGTGTTTACTGTACAGGTACATGTATAAATATGTGGGTGCATGTACACATATGGAAGGCATCCTTGGGTGCTGTCTACCTTGCTTTTTGTTATTGTTTGAGACAGGGTTTCTCATTGGCCTGGAGCTCCTAAGTTCAGCTAGGCTGGCTTGCCAATGAGCCACAGGAACACTCTTGTCTCTACATCCCCAAAGCTAGGATGACAAGTGAGCATCAACATGCGTGGCATTTCACGGGTTCTGTGTGGTCAGAGGCATGTTCTCTGCTTTTTAGAATTACGCACGTTAGTGGCTGAGCCATCACCCAGTCTCTCCTTGCTTTTTCTTTTTTTTCAGATTTTTGGGACACATAAAGTCTTTCCCAGCCGCCACTAAACAAGCCTTCCAACACCTAAAGCGCAGGTTTCATCAGCCAAGCTTCCGCTGCCAGGCAGAGCCATCCTAACACAACACAGAAGGCCGGGGTGATCGCCAAGCTTCTGTCTTATCCTCAGGAATTAGCGCCCGGGCCAATGCGCATGCAGTCGGCGATTATCAATTTTTTGTTGTTGTTTTAAAGGAGGCGGGCAAAAGAACAACCCCTGGTAATCAGGAAAGCACGGGCACTGGCCAAGAGCCGGTGCCATCTGCTAATGTGAGCAGAATCAAAGCTGAAGAGAAAAGGTTGGCGCCGGGGCAGATGGGATGCTCTTCAATCATCTGCTCTCATTATTCTGCTCCCCGTTTTCTGTTTAACAATCTGAATGAATGATAGCAACACACATCTCTGCTGAACCAGAAAGATGAAGGCAGAATACAGCATCCAATCATTTCTCTGTCTCTCCTGCGTCTTCATTCCAAACACTGCCACCCCACAGCTGATAACGAAAGAGATAAACGTCCCACTCTGCACTGAGAGGCTCTGAAGGTGGGTCCCATCCTTCAATTTGGGGATAAAATATAATTTGCACAACATCTTTTCCAGTAATGACTCACCTTAGATCAGGAGAAGAGCATTTAAGTCCCAGAGCTGCACACAAATAGAAGATACAATTACAGCAGGACTTGGAGACCTTGTGATATGAGATACAAAGCTCTTTGATCCAACCATTGTGTCCCTCTTGTAGCCACGCCGCCATGCCATTCTTTACGGGCAACACTGATCATTCTATCTGCAGTTCTCCCATTACACCCGATACAGCGACAGTTCTCTGTACAGAGAATTATGTCAGGGGACTCATTTTAAAAACAGGAATTTGTTCCAATGGGCTCTACATGGCAAGAATTATTGAAGCACCACATGGATCCTGTGGCTTATTTATGTGCAATTTCATCTGTGGGAAGTACTATATAAATTCTGAAAAGTGAATCCTGTTGACTTGCACTGGGTCTGAATATCCAACACATTTGTTCAAAGTCCACTCTTATATTGACTGTGCACAGTTAAACAGCTCCTGGTGTTAAGATCTCTCCCCCAGGCTCCATTTCATGGTCTCCACCACCTCACATGACTCACAAGGTGCAACCCTTCAAATGTTCAATTCCACAAGCAACCATGAGGTAGCTTTCAACAGAAGGCTGTAAGATACCGCATTTACCTGTCTCTTTCTTTAGAGAGTGAACACATGTAAAACTGTATGACTATTTTCAATATGGTTTCTGTTTTTTTTTTTAAACACAAATGAAGTTTTAGATGATGATATATAAATCAGATCACATGCCCAAGAAAAATGTCCTATTCCAGAAAAGGGCTTGAATTCGTCAACCACATTTTATACATAAAATTGCCAAAGTCTTTTACAACCAATATTCTAAGTTAAATTAAGTTTTACAAGAAAGAAAAATTAGTGAATTCACACAATACTTCAGAATTCAGTCTGCTATATTAGTTTTCTCCAGAACATGCCCTACTCACCCCCACTTCAACAGTTTATTCCACCTTTGAAATACACATACTGGCTATCCGCCCACCCATCACATCCCAGAGTTCAGAGGTTCTGTCTGTTCTGGATACTTTGATGGTCAATCTTGTCAACTGAAGGAGATGTACGATCACCAAGGACATAGATCTCTGGACATGTCTGTGAAGGATTTATCCACATTAGGTTAAATGGTATGGGAAGACCTACCCTGATTGAGGGCAGCACCATCTCCTGGGTTGATGACCTGAACTGTACAGAAAGGAGAAAAGAAGCAAAGCACATTGTTTCCGACCTTATGCTTCCTGACTGCAGAAACAAGCGACCAGCTACTTCACACCCATTCATCCTGACTTCCCTACCATAATGGACTATACCTCGAGAAACCGTAATCCACACCAAATTCTTTTGGTTTTCAGTTCTTTTGCCAGATATCTTGACACAGCCATTAACATAAGTAACTAATACAGGTACTATTCCACGCAACACCCCAAATACCTCCTGACATACATCAGCAAACACCCCTAATCAAATGCATCAAAACATGCAAATACAGCACAGCTCTCTCAACCAGGAGGAAGGAGGAAGTCAATCAATGACACGGAGACAGGCCTCTATCTTCACCAACATCCACAAATGTATGAGAACTATGGAATCCTTTTTAGCTTGTATCATATGGCTGCTTCCTCGCACACTCTTTCCACAAGGAGCTTTCATAATCAGAAGAAATTCTTTTCAGAAAGCGATTACTTCTCGAGGTGGATGTGTTCCACATATACTCCTTTCTACGGAGAAAGATCGCACCATCCATCTCCAACAACGGTTCTTAAAAACAAAGTCAGGTTGGAGGCAATGGCTCAGTGGGTAAGAGCATTGGATCTGCAAGAATGAAGACCTGAGTTAGAATTCTAAAAGCTGACATTAAAAAAGCTCAGCATGGCTGGATGCCTATGAACCCTAGTTTTAGAGGACAGACACAAGTAGATCCCAAGAACTTTCCAATCAGACTACCTAGCCAAAAAGGTTCAACAAGAAGTTCATTCAGTTTCAATGAACGATCTTGTCTCAAAGGCAATGAGGCCACAAGCACCAAAAGGCCATGGCATGCATGCTCACGGGCATGCACACAAGGACATTATGAACACGTACCACAAACTGCATTCAAAAGCAACCATGGGGGCTGGAGAGATGGCTCAGCAGTTAAGAAAACTGGATCCTCTTCCACAGGTCCTGAGTTAAATTCTCAGCAACCATATGGAAGCTAACAACTATCTATAGTGGGACCTGATATCCTCTTCTGGGGTAAAGGCATACATGCAGACAAAGCACTCATATGCATAAAATAAATAAAATAAAAATGAAATAAAACACATACATCCCCATACCTTTATTTTCTTATTTCTTAAGGATGGAGTAACTCAATCTATTTAATAGTATAAGTGTATGTTTCTGTGAGTTTATGTACACCACATGCATTTAGGTAGGTACTCAAAGTCCAGAATAGGGGTGCTGGATCTCCTGGAGCTGGAGTTTCAGGTGGTTCTGAGCCTGGTGACAAGGGTGCTATGAACTGAACTCTGGTCCATTACAAGAGCAGCAAGAGTTTTAGCTGTTGACCCATCTCTCCAGCCCCATCTCCGTATCTTCCTTAACCACTCATCAGAAAATAAGGATGATATCAGCTATGTCCCACAAGGTTATAGCAAAGACTGAATGGAGCGAGCTCACAGAATTAATTTCAGAAATGGAGAAGTATCTCACCAGAACTCAGGCTTGGCTTCCAGGAACAACAGAGGAGCAAACAGAAGCACTAGACAAACCCAACTATACATCGATGTTTAAACACCACTAATTCATTTACAGTGTCGTGGTTATTTTATTAAAAGGCCAACTTGACAACTCAAAATTTAGATTGCAAATTCCAATTTAGTAAATTTAGTAACTGAGGATGGCTGAGGATATATGTGTGTGTGTGTGTGTCTGTGTGTGTGTGTGTGTGTATATATATATATTTTTTTTTTTTTTTTTCTCACAAAAACGACAACACGGCTACTCTGTGAGTAAACAGGCTTCACTTAGGTTACACTCTTGTAACTGAATCCTAACAAATGTGGCAGAACAAAAGATTTACTAAAGTTAGATACAGGCCATCCATAGGGATCAGCAGGAAGAGACATTTGCTGCCCAACCCTCGCCACTGGATTTCCATGGAATCCATCTACAAGTAAAAGGAAAGAACTAACTCAATAAGGCAACTTTTTCACACACATACACACCACCACATAAAGACTACACCCCCACACACCTCACAAACCACACCAGAACATGCATACATACCCCACACAAATACTATACCACACACATACATACACACACTACCACACACCACACTACTCCACACACACACACATCACACACACACACAAGGACACACACACACACACAAACGACCACCTGTATATCAACCACACACACACACATCACCACAAAACCCCCTCATATATCATACACATACTATACAACACAGACGCATAATACACAACTACCACATACCACCCCCCCACACACAATCACAACCACCATACACATGCACATCACACATCACATATCTACCACCACATATATCATATATCAATGCTCATACAGCAGTAAAAACATAAATACCATACTCAGATCCATGTTTAAAGATTTTTAAGTTCCCATGTAAGAAATCTCTATTCTAAATAACCATGATATAACTCTGGAAGGAGAAGGGATGGGAGGAAGAATGGAGGTAAAAATGAACTTGGCCATATCAGCATGGGCAACAGAGATGCCTAAACTCCTCTGTCTGCCCTTCTCAAAGAGCAAGGCACTAACACTTCCTAGTAGACCCTGACCACAGGCCAGGCCTTGCAGCCCTCTGGTTTCAATCTTTGCTCCCCACAGCCCTATAAGGAAGTCCCTGCCATCCACAATTTGCACGGGCTTCTCTTTCTTCTCTTTTGATGGACTTGACCCACTTGGCCCCGACCTCCAGCAACTCTCATAGAGAAATAGAGGAGCAATGAGGGCACTTAGCAGTATTCCTCCCAATGGATGAGGAGTTTTTAAACATCCAAAGTTCCTACCTACCTTGATTTTTGTCACACGGAGCATCCAACACTCTCTATTCAACAGATAAAATAACAGCACCCTTGATCAGGTGAGAGGCTGCCACCAGGAGAAAGTAGAAGCCACTCTGAGAGATGGTAACAGACACTCACTCCTCGCAACTGAACATTAAAAACTGACATGTGGGTTGAGGGTGTTGCTTACTTGGTAGAATGTTTCCTAGTATACACACAGCCCCAGGATTCCGCTCAAGCTATATAGAACACACCAGCAATCCTATTACTGAAGAGGTAGAGGCAGGAATTGAATGCCATTTTCAACTACAGACTTTGAAGCTAGCCTGGAGTACACTGTCTGTACATACCCACACTAAACAAAAACCTGGCGTGTGTTATACACACAAGGGGTCAATAAGATGGCTTCACAGACAGAGGCAATTTCAGTGCAAGCCCGTGACCTGGTGTGTCCCTGGAACTTTGTGTAAAAGTGTAAGGAGAGAACTGGCGACACATGAGTGCCACAGCACTCATCCAAACACATCTGTCACACTCACCATAATAAAATCTCCTCTTCCAACTGTCCAGAAGCCAAGAATGTCAGGAGGGGAGTATGGCTTCCTAAAAGTCTCCCCCAAATTCCCAATTAGATTTGGGGGAGACAAACCTGATCATGTAAACGGTCTGACATACCGCCAGGAATTTTAGCAATAGAGAGTGGACAACCACTGTTTTTTATTAGTTAAATTATTAGATAAGTTATTAGTTAGGGCTACAATTGTTGTGATGAAATATTATGACCAAAGAAAGCAACGCGGGGGGCGGGGGGAGGTTTTATTCACCTTACACTTTCACTTAACAACTGATCAAAGGAAGTCAGGACAGGAACCTGGAAACAGGAGCTGAAGCAGAGGTCATGGATGGGTGCTGCTTACTGGCTTGCTCCCCATGGCTTGCTCAGCCTGCTTTCTAATAAAACCCAGGACCACTAGCCAAGGCCTGGCACCACCCACAATGGCTGGTCCCTTCCACATCAATCCTGCAGCCCGATCTTATAGAATCATTTTTATCATTAGGTTCCATCCTCTCAGATGACTTTAGTTGAATGCTCAGAGAAGTCACGGGGGCGATTCCAGTGATGGCAGCAGATGGTCCAAGCAAAATCTTGGGTCCTGGCACAGGGTGCCTTTCAGAAAGGGTAGCACCAGGTGAGAGAAAAGACTGGCCTGCAGAACATCCCCTGAGTATTAGGTATGTTAGAAGGCACAGGGAGATATAGGAAGCTGGGAGTCAGCAAGGGGAAACCTTCTAAAAGGTGTCCTTCTTAACAGTTTCAGTTCAGTGGGCATCAATTTCTATTTTTCTTCTTTACGTTCACAAAGGCAAAACCTTCCAGTCAAATTAGAGCGCAGTAAGCCATTAAGTCAGGTCTAATTACCATGTAGATGAAAGAAATTACTATTCACTTGTGACATTTACTTGAGACCCAACACTGGCAGCTTTTATGAGAACAAAACTTAGCTAGGAAAGAGACGCACAAAAACTAAGGTCTATGGTTACAACCGGATTTCTTTGTCAAACATTAAGGAGCCTAAAACAAAAAGTGTCTGTCTGGCCTCTTGAGAAAAAAGCACGTGATGCTCTGAAGCCCTAGACACAGGGCCAGACTTCAATCGGTGTTCCGGTGCTGGGAACTCCTGTGACAGGCCCACTTGTATAGGCCACAAAGCCAGGCATGCCTATTGTGACTTGGAAGTCCCTGAAACTGTGGAAATGATTCCGGCAGTCAGCACCTACAAGGTGATTTTGGACACAGTGCAGTGTGAGAGATAAAGAGTCTGTCGATAATATCAGGCCCCCACCCAACAACGGATCTCTTGTAAAGAATTTACAGAATTTAAACAAGTCCCAACAAGAAGAAAAAGGAGTATATTCTCATTCATTCTCATCCTCCCTCCCTCCCTCCCTCCCTCCCGCCCTCCCTCCCTCTCTCTCTCTCTCTCTCTCTCTCTCTCTCTCTCTCTCTCTCTCATGTGTTATTTAGTTTGCTTGTTTGTCCTGGTGCGACAGTCTTCAAGAGCCTGAGCCAGAGGAGCTGGCTGGATATAGGGAGTATGGACCCATGAGCAGGGTACTAACTGGGAGATAATCTGCTACCTCCAGTGTTAAGGGGCCTGATTTTTGTCAGCATCCAGGCACTGTGTATTATGATCCCGCTGAAATGCCCTAAGATTTTCAAAGAATACTTTGAACACCGTAAAATACCTAATCAAAACATATCTTATTCTTACTCTACCATATTCACAGAGACACTTGGGAACCCACTGATATTTTTAGAACCTGTTAATCTCCAACCTTTCGGTACACCTCCGACAGCTAGCATTTAATTACCACAAATACAACAATGGTTAGAAATTGGCAGAGACAAACTCCATTTATTTTAAAACTTGAGACCACACAAGTTGGGGTTGAGAAATTGTTCTTAGGGAATTCGGGAAGACTTAAGGATAAGGTACAAGGCTGTGAAGTCGTGACAGGGAAGCCACAGTGACAATGGGGAGAACTATTTATGGACCAAGGAAGCCAATGTGGTTGCTACGGTGCTGAAAAACCGATGCTTAAGAAAGGACAAGAGAGATACCTAATCTGTTGAGAGCAAGCACTGCTCTTTCAGGGGACCTGAGTTCAGTTCCCAGCACCCACATCAGGTAACACATAACTGCCTGTCACTCCAGCTCCAGGGGGTCCAATGTCCTCTTTCTGGTGTCCCTCAACACCTGTACTCAGGTGCACATACCCACACTCTGACACACACCCAACACACAACTACAAATAAGATAAAACCGTTTTTTAAAAAGGAACAACTTACAATAAGCACAGTAGCTTCCAATTTTCTGTAGGTATCAACTTCAATGCTCTGAACTTCACATAGGAAGAATCTAACTTTTCTTGTAAAACTGAAGGAAATAATGTAAGCAACATCTACATTAAAATGTTCAAATACAGGGGCAGGGCTATGACTCAATAGCTTAAGTTCCAGAGTTTGTCTTCCCGGAAACCATATAAAGCTAGATGCTGTAGCCAGCCTGTAACTCTAGTATGGCTAAGATAACATGGGAGGTGGAGACAGGAGAATCCCCTCAACTCATACACCAGCTAGCTTGGAGAGACCCTGCCTCAAGCCAGGTGGAAGCTGAGGTCTAAGACCCAAGATTGTGTTCCTACCTCCACCAATACACCATAGCACATGTATCTCTGTGCTCACAGATACAGACACAAACATTTGCTTTTTCTTTCTTTAAAGTGTATGACTACAGCAAAATTTTGCTCCTGGATTACCACTGTAATGATAGTCAAAATAACACTAATATTATTTACATAAATCAATGATAGTAATAACAGCATACACATACAGCTGTCCTTTGTTACAAAGCTGAGGATAAAACCTAGGGCATTGTACACGCTACCAACTGGTGCGTGTGTGTGTGTGTGTGTGTGTGTGTGTGTGTGTGTGTGTGTGTGTGTGTAGTGTGCCTCTTAATTCTTAGCTGAGACTCAGAGCGGAGAGCAGGAGATGCGATTCAGTTAATATTCTATTCTAGCACCAGATTCACTGATGTCTTGACTTCCAAGCATAAGCATGTTAAGCACAGAAATATCAGTGGAAAATCTTTTAATACATGTCTTTTCATACTCCCAGCATATCCCCGAAGCTCGAAACCAGGGTCATGGATACAACCTTCACATGTAAGCTTTTTTCCTGGCCTGAAGCAGTTAGCTTTGTGATTTTTTTCCTTCGACATACCAACCTGGATCTTGTCTCCTTTCAAGTTTCTGCTTTTCTCAAGGTCATTGTTTCAAGTTTTATTTGACTTCTGACTCTGCCAAGAGGGAGCCATTATCACTGTACTCTGCATTAGGCCTTCAGGGAGATCCCCTTATTTCTCTTGTCTTTAGGAACTGGAAAATAATCAGAAACCTGAAATATACGTATTTTAAAATCGATTACTGTTGCTCCCTTTTCTCGACTTTTTGTTCATATAATGCTGGAGGATTCATCCTAGCACCTTGGGGGTTCCAGATACATCGACAGGGGTGTGGAAGTCTTGAGAATTAATTCCACAAAGAGCACCGTTGTGACAAGGATTCAACTGGTTCCCAAGTCTCGTGGCAGAAGCGGGCAGAGGATTCTGGTTAGGTCTAAGAACTCGTCCCTGGTACTGAGGTGGTAAGAGAATGCTAGCCCTCTGTGTGTTTACACCATGAGAAACCAGGACTGGAACAGTAATTCTGAAAGGGAAAAGCAGGCCGACTAACGTGGAGCTTTTGAAATTGAGGTGACCTGGCTCAGACTCGTTACCCTGAGTACATGGTGGTGGTTCAATCTTAAATCTCCCCGAAAGGCTCAGGATTTGAAGGCCTCTTCCCCAGCCAGCGACTCTATGGTAACTGGATCATGAAGATTCTAAGTCCACCCACAGATTCCCCCACGGATTCACACAAAGCTGAATGGACTACTCAGACACTACCTGGAGGAAGAGGATCACAGGGTACACACCCTTGAAGGGTTTGTCATGTCCCCTGCCCTCTTTTCTTCTCTCCCTTTGTCCTGGTCCCAAGGAGGTCACTCTGCCATCACCTTGAGCTATGAAGTACCACAGACCACAGGCCCAGAAACAACCACCAAACCATCATAGGCACAAACTTTTGAAACTGTGAAACAAAATAAAGCCTCCCTCGTTTTTGATGATTTTCCTCAGATATTTAGTTATGAAGACATTTAGCAGCCCCTTAGACTGATAAACATATGTACATCACATACATCACATACACACACAGATATGTACATACAACAGAAAGAGAGATTCCAGTTCTACTGCTTTAGATGCCTAAACCCTGCTTCTTGCCCCTGGGAGAATAACTTCACAATCACTGTTAACAGTTGGTAATATCAAAGTTCAGTGGCATATTAGCATGCTTTCCGCACTCGCCAGAGAGAGAATTTGAGTTATCACGACAGCCCATAGGAGCGGTAACGGATGCCGCAGAGAAACGCTGGAATGGGGTATGGGTCAGTGCAGAGAGGAAGGTACCAAAGCACAAACCACAGAAGATAAACGCTAAGAGAGGACACTGGAAAGAAACACTAGCTAAAGTGATGACTGGTCCCAAGACCAGGAGGCCAGCGTTTCTGGTAAAAACAAGAAAACCAGTACAGTACAGAAGGAAAGGGCCGGGTTTGGTTATGCCGGCAGCTTCCGACAGAGTAGACACGCTGGAAACCAATGTAAGGGTTTAGGCCACTAATATTCCAATTGACTGCAATTGTTTTTCGGGACTCAAACTACGACCAAGGATTTTCCTTACCACCCTAGAATCAGGCCACAAGTTTAAAAGCCTTCTTCATCTCTTCCTCCTTGCTGAAGGACAGGACCTGCAATGAAGCTCTCAAATATGAGAGACAGTCTGAGTGGAGTGCCCAAATTATACCCCTTCCCTCCCAAGCCTCTGTAAAGGCCTGCTTCTGTCAGGAGGGTAACTCACCTTGCTTCAACACTACAGAAGCTAAGGGCTGAGCCAGTTCTATCTCAGGCCAGGACCGCCACTTTGGCTCTGGCACCTTGTGAGACTCACTGAGTGGAGAAGTGGCTGCTCGCTAGCTGGCTGCACAGGAACAAACTCAGCTGTGCACATTTTCTTCATTTTTCCTGGAGGTGGTGACTCCCGCTGGAGAGCACTGCCTTTCACTGCCCTGTCTCTGAGATTCGCACATTCAGCCTATGTGCTATGAACACTACAGAGCAAAAAAAAAAAAAAAAGCTTGCAGATAGCCTAGGGCACAAGAAACAGCGTACAAAGCCTTCCTTGTTCTTTTGAGTCTGTCTTAGACAAATTCTAAAGGAGAGGAAGGCACAGCTGAGCATTTTATCCTGGTGTTAAACACTACTTAAGTCCCCTGAGAGGAAAGGAATGCATTCCCTTTAGAATTCACTCTGCTAAACTACTCAGTGTTCCTGAAAGATAATCTAACAGAGCAGTCAGCCAAAAAAGAGAAAAAAAAGAAAAACCTCACAGAACAAGATGCTTGCTATCAACTGCTGAGACTCCAGTTTCGTGCCTTGCAGAGAAAAAGCAAGACAAACCTTCTTAGGACCCAGCCTCATAAGGCCACATCCAAAGATTAAGTCAATAAATTTAATTCGGTTAATATTCTAAAAGCTATGTGATGTGCCGCAAACACCACACCAAGACAGCAGGGTAGGAGGAAAATCCTCTTCCTCAAGGAAACCACATTCTGAACAGAAGACAACAACAGAAAACAGGATCATTAGTGCAAACAAGCCAACATGTAACCAGAGACACAAGAAACAAGACCTGTCCTCCAAAGTACCAGGAACAAGGCTCTGCCACCCCTGCAGTGCCGTCCAGCCAATAACAGAGGTAAGTGAGGGTGAAAACCAGAGAGGAGGCTTAATCTATGTGTGCTGATTGGAAGGAGGACTGAGTAAAGAAGTTCGTGAACCCCCAACTTCATCTTGAGGGCTCTAACATGAGCTTTAGGTTGAGATTTTTTTTAAAAATGGGGCAAGGAGAGCAGTACTGTGCACAATTCAGCAGTCTTGGGTCATAGTCAACTGCCTCTACTCATTCCGCTCAGATCTACCCAACTCTGTCCCTACAAATTCAACACTCTCCTAATTTGAAAAAAAAAAAAAAAATGGAGTCCAGTTTGTGCTCTCCATCTGCTCTTAGACCTGTGTCCACCAAAAGGACAGTGATTGACCCGCCAGGGACCACACCCTTTAAGAAAACTGACTCCTCCCAACAGTTATCAATTTGCCAATAATTCCACAAGGAAGGATGGGACTTTGTGCCTATCTCTCTCGTCATTGCTCTCTGGGATCCTGTCTCTCTTACGATAGAGAGCTGTCAGAGCCATAAACCATCCATGTACTGAAATGACTCCATTTTAAGAATCATGAATATTTTGCAGCGTAGACAAGTGTGTGCAGTGTGTGAAGAACAGCTCAACTATACTAACAAAAGAGTAAGGATGGAGGGAACAAGGAACTTCCATGTTTCATGGCTGGACGAAGGAGAACCCAGGGATACCCACGCATGACGCGCAGCTTGTGTTTCACCAACTTGTATTTGTCTGCTCTCAGTTGCTGTAGTGACAAAATTGTACTGCTTCATTCGAATAGAAGAATCAAAATAAAATTATATAAAATATTACTAATAGTTTAAATGCAGTCATCATAATTATGTAAATTGCCCAGACCTAGTGTGTAAATCAATTTCAAATTAACTCTGAACTGAAAGGTTGAGCTGGAGCATCACAGTGTATAGAGAGATACAGTATGAGGTTCCAAAGGAGGCTGAAATTACGTGTGATAGCACTTAACCTCAGAGTAGTTTTTAAAAGACCCTCTTGTCTTACAAACAAACAAGGCACATTTTTCCTCCCTAATCTGAAGCCTCATGTTACACTGAGGAATATAAGAAGATTAAAAGTATTGTTTCCAATGTCCTCTTTCTGGCTGAGAAGGTTAACATTTGAAAACAAAATCAAAACAAGTAATTCTAATTTAAGGCACCCAGCACGACAGATAACCTGGGTTCCATTCCTACAAACCACGTGATGGTCGGAGAGGACCAATTCCTGCAAGTTATCCTATAACCCACACATGTACACCATGCACACACCAGTGTGAGCACACACACAAAATAAATAAATGTAAAAGATGATATGAGAAAGGAAAATTTGCAGAAATAAAATGATGCTGTTTCTAGGGTTCCATATTGAGATAAAAGAGGAACAGAGGGGTATGAGAAGCCTATGCATATGTGATACATGATAGGAGTCACGCAAAGTAAGGAAACTTTAAAATGGTAGAGTTTCTAGGACAGTTTAGCCAGGATGACTGACACTTGTATTTGAAGCAGAGAAAGCTCATAGTCAAGGACCATCAGCAACTACTATTGAGCCCTGTGCAATGCAAACACAACCAGATCATGTCAGCATTCACCACTGGAGGGTGGCTCCTGCTCCTCCCGCTCCCAGAGCTTAGGAGGTGGGAGGACACAGTGTGCACCACCTCCCCGGGATTATTAGTTAATCACCTCTGACTCCAGCGCATCATAAGGCTCTTCGGCTTCCAGGAAAGTAAACACATTTTACAGACCCAGAAAAGACAATTAGATTCTGAAAGGTAGAGAGAAAACAGGCTCTGGGACCCTTAATCTTCACGGTCAATATGACAGGGTTTAAAATCACCTTTGAGCACATCTATAAATCTGTAAGTGTGTTTCCAGAGAAGACTAACTGAAAAGGAAGAGCCAACCCCAAAAGTGGGTGGACCCATTCCAACGGCTGAGGTCCCAGATTCCATAAAAAGAAGAAATGGAGCCGAGTACCAGAATTCTTCTTCCTCGGCTTCCTGACTGGAACCTGCTGGGATCAGCTGCTTCACACTCCTACTGCCCAGCACTGCCCACCATGATGGACTGGATCCTCACATTGTAAACTAAAATAAATCCTTCCTTCCTTAAATTGCTAAATACAGACTTAGAATGAGACACAATTAACATAACTGAGAGGTCCCTTGGTTTGGGGGTGGGGCTCACAGACATCAAGACTCCAAACCAAAAGAAAACAAAAGCACAGAAATATCTCCAACACACACACACACACACACACACACACACACACACACACACACAAAATTTGCTTTTGTCTCTAACTGCCCAGATTTACAACATTATCTGGATTTTCTGGGGGGGTTATAAACCATTACATGCTAAACAGCTATTCTCCAAGCAGGGGGAAAAAATAAAAATAATAAAACAAGGTCTGCATAGTGTAGTTGGAGAGCGTCTCTCCAGGTTCCATCAAGCTCCCGCAGTCCCACAACCCACGTATAAAATAATCATACAGACACATATTATTTAAACTGCTTGGCCATTAGCTCAGGCCTACCATTGTCTAGCTCTTATTCTTAAATTAACCCATTTTTGTTAGTCTATACTTTGCCACATGGCTTGTGGCTTACCGTTGTCTTTACATGTTGCTTCTCCTGGCAGCGGCTGGCAGTCTCTCCTCCCAGCCTTCCTGTTCCCAGCCTTCTCCCCTTCCTTGTCCTGTCTACCCTATCCTTCCTGCCTGGCCACTGGCCAATCAGCACTTTATTTATTTTAACCAATCAGAGCAACACATTTGACATACAGAACATCCCACAGCACTTCCCCTTTTCTTTTTTTTTTTAAAGCAAGGTTTTAACTTTTATATAGTAAAATTTCAGATAATAAAATAATTATCAAGCAAGAATTACAGTTACAATATTAAAGAAGATATCCTATCTATCTTATATTTGTGAGTCTAAGGTTTTATATCTAACTTACCTTTTATCATAACTGAGGAAACTCTAACTATCTAGTCTTTAACCATATCAAAGGCCTCAGAAGGATATAATATTACCTAAGAACCGGGAGAAGGATGCAAGCATTTTTTGGGAGTCTTGCACGGTAGACAGAGACAGCTGGCAGCCTGGATAGTCATCTAATGTTCCTTTGTAAAGTTGGGGCATTTGTCTTTAGCTCACAGGGCTAGAGTCTCTCAGTCACTTCTCTCAGTGTTTTGTAGAATGTCTGGCAGTTTCCTCTGTGAAGCAGGAACCTGAAGGACCATTTTGTCAAGGAAATTTCAGTGGTCACCTTTCTATGGGTCCTGCATGTCCAGTCGATCAAGCAGTCCAGGCAAGAACAGTTTCTTGCCCAAATGGCTATTTTTGTCAAGGTGAAGCTAAACTTCATATGAAGTATCTTTAATGCCCATCCTCCTCTCTGAAATAAATTGGTGCTGCCAGGAGCAGACATGTCTCACTGTCCAGAAAGCCTAAATTTTAAAAATATTTTAAATGCCATATTCTGTAGGTCTTTGAAGTATTTGAAGATTACCTATCTATCTGAAATATCTCTGTGTATACTTAGAAGACGTAACTAACATGGCTGAGTATGATTATCATAGATGACCAATTATTAATCTATTTTTAATTATCCATTACAATTTTAAATGAGCTGTACAAACATAATACCTTAAACAAGAGTAGAAATATACACACAGTATAACAAAATTAACCTTAAGTTTCTATCAATAGACTAAAATCTATACCAATGTAAAACATTTTAAATGAGTTGTTGTTCTTTAGAAGTAAGTTCCTTAATCTACCCTTTTAGACTATTATATCTATATCATATTTCCTTTTTTTAAAATATTTATTTATTATGTTCACAGAAGAGGGCACCAGACCTCATTACAGATGGTTGTGATCCACCAAGTGGGTGCTAGGAATTGAACTCAGGACCTTTGGAAGAGCAGTCGGTGCTCTTAACATCAGAGCCATCTCTCCAGCCCCCCTTTTCTTCCCACAGCAGCATAGAGCTGTGGCACACATGATCCCAACCAAGGCCCAGATGTCAAGCTAGACCTCAACTTCCTGTAATTTTCCCTATGCCTTACAGAAAACTGTCATAGAAAGACAGCAAGATATGGAAGGTTTAGAAAATATACAGTATTTTTTAAAATTGAGACAGGGTTTCTCTCTGTAGCCCTGGCTGTCCTGGAACTCACTCAGTAGACCAGGGTGGCCTTGAACTAACAGAGATCCTTCTGTCTCTGCCTTCCAAGAACTGGGATTAAAGACATGGGCACCATGCCCAGAAATATTCAGTCTTAAACTTAACACCTAAATATCCAGGTTTCAATCAAATCTCTATCCTTACATCAAAACACTGCAAAAAAGAAAAAAAAAAAAAAAACACCTTTACCCTCTGAAAAGAGATGATCAGTAGGCACAAACCCTGGATTAGATAAAGATCAATATTGTCTGATCAGGACTTTAAAGTACATAAGGAACCTGCCTGACTCCATTTTGAAGGTAGGAGCCATTATGCTGTATTGTTAAAAATAGGTTTTCATTTACTCTAAGAGCTGAGTTGTTCTTGGTTTCCTGGATCCTGACCTTCCCCAACCCACAACCTTGACTTAATTTTGAGAATGCCCTTGCCATCCCTGAACCCTCCCTAATCGCATGGTGATCTCCCAAGAAGCTGGGCAGTGGTGCTTCATGCCTTTAATCCCAGCAGTCGGTAGGCAGCGGGATCTCTGTGAGTTCGAGGTCAGCCTGGTCTACAGAGCAATATCCAGGACAAACACCAAAACTACACGGAGAAACCCAGTCCCCAACGACCCCCAAAAGTGGGGGCCAAGAAACGGATTTGGGGCTGCTCTCTTTAACCTGACTTAGGAGGCAGTCGCTTACCAGTTCTTGGGTGCAACCAAATAAAAAATTAGCTTGTTTCAAATTTGGCTCAAACTGTGGTAGTGGTCTTAATCTCACCCTTGGGATTAACACACACATCATAAAAATGTTTCAGGGAACAAAGAAAAACACATATGAAACCAATAAAACAAAAAACAAACAAACAAACAAAAAAACAGACAGAAACACCAAAGAAGTCTGTCTCAACCAACTAATCATGCAATAAAGAAGAATTGCAAGAAAGCTTATGACTTGAGAGACGGCTGAGGGGAAACCTAATGCTGTGTAAGCAGCAGGCATGAGGGCCAGAGTCTGGATTGGCCAGAAGCTCTGTAAATTAGAAGAGGGTATGGTGCCCTGGTTACATTAGTAGCAAGGAAGACACTCACCTACAACATGTGTGAAAAGGCAAGCATACATGTTCACCTACCACATATGCATACACATGAAAAGGAAAAGCCTGTGAGTGAAAAACATCAGTCTTTAATTAGAAGCTCATGAAAACTGTTTTCTGATCAAAGAAACTAGGGAAAATAAATAAAGGGAAAGTACCCCACATTTCATGGATTATCAGGCCCTATTATTATTATTCAGGAACTCAGGGTTAAGATGACTACATTACCCAAGGCAACCTATTGATCCAATGCAACCTCTAACAAAATAAAAAATTAAGCTAAACAATTCAGTCTTCCTGATTTTGAAACAAAAAAAATATTAAGCTATAATTACCAAAGTAATAAGCTACTAGCAGAATGGCTAGCAGGTAAGATAATATAATTGTAGCTAAACTGTCAATTTGACAGAGTCTTGAATTGCCTGGGAGATGGGCCTCTGGGCATGCCATGGAGAGCTATATGGACTACGTTAATACACGTGGTTAGATCTACACAGACCTGTGGGCTGTACGTGGCCACATTCCTGGCTGAGATCCTGGGCTGTCTATGGAAAAATGAAGTTGAACGACATGCAGCATGTGCTACCATTCGCTGCTTCCTTATGTGATGCATGTGACCAGTTGCTTCTAGTTCCCGCTGCCTTAATCCCCCAACAGCATCCTTCCACTGTAAACTGAAACTAAACTGTCCTCCCTCTGGCTGAACCCGTTTTACAAGAAAATCAAGGCCAGGGAGGAGACTGTTAAAGGAGCAGTTCAATAGAAAACTGGACAATACATGCAAAAACATTAAGTTCCAGGCTGATTATTTATCTCATTGATAAATGCTTGCATAGCAAAGAGGAGGTCTTACCTTTGACCCCCAGCAACAGCAGCAACACACACACACACACACACACACACACAAACACACACACACACACACACACACACACGATAGACCTGAGACAAGCAAGCATAGGCGATGTTTTAATACAAGGATACTATCATTTCGTTCTGGGTGATGCACATATTCTTCTCATTAATGTACTTGACAGCCTAGTCCCTTCAACTGCATGTACTATGCACATACAACTCTCTCCTAACAATGCACTTAATAACCTCAGAACCTCTTCTATCCCCTACCTGCTTTTAGTTACAAATACTTCTATCTCTGAATCATGGCACATGCTTAAATCTGTAAACAATGGCAAGTTTTTCCACCCTGGTCATAATCAAATTCAGACAGTTTCTATTCAAGTATATTCTCAATATATCCTGTTAAAAAGAACAATAAGGCCGACTGTGCCTGAGATGTGCACATAGTAAGGCCATACTGTAGCATCAACTAACCTTTTAGGAAGAACCCCTATTTGCTATCTGATGCACAGTTATATATGCCTATGTTGAAATCAGCTATATGATAATTAACATGGAGAAATAATGACATGGCAGATATACTAATCAAGAGAGACAAACACCCAAACTATGCCCTGTTAGTAACAACTAGTCCCGGCCCCTTAGTAATAAGTCCTTCCTTTCCTCAGTTTTCCATAAATACTCTCACTCATGTGACCCACTGTCAACCTCAAAAGTCTATCTCTCTAATCTGTGCCATTGCTGTGTGTTCAATAAAGTAACCTTACTGCTTTTGCACATTTGTATGAGTCCTCACTTTCCTAGATTAAGAAGCTAGGAACACCTAGCCCACACTCCAAAAACCTGTAACAAATTAGAGCCTACAAAACAAGCAAGAAGAAAGGGAAGAGGGAGTAGATGAAGGTGGCAGAGTCATGTGACTACCTCCCTACGGGGAAAAGTAGGGTTTCATCATTTTATTCTGGTTGGGCCAAGGAGCCATGCAAAGGAGGCATGATGTAGGCCATTGAATCAGACCGCCTGCTCTGTCCTCAGAGAATGACCAGTAAAAATAAAGATCACCTCAGTGTCCAACCAATTCCCACCAAAGGTCTCACGAAACACCACTATCCTGGGCAGGGTAACAGTATCCTTCCTTTGAAGGCCTCTCACTTTTCCATACTGTATCTATGTTTTCTCGCTCACTTCTTGCTCACATTTCCTTCTCCTTCTTGGGTGTGAGACAATGAACTCAGAATCCGTAGGCTCGGCGAGGCTGTGGTGACCATCTGGCACCCTAGCTCCCAAATAAGGCTAATCAAGAGCTGAGAAAGTCTCCGCTGCTCTCCGACAGTCAACACACAAGTGACAGCAGGACGTCACCTTAGTGCAGAAAAAGGCTTTCAGACAATAGTTTGTAATTGATGGGAAATCTCATAAAGGCTTAGGCACGTCTGTGAAACAATAATAAAAGATCATTTACTGAGGGAAGTAAGGGAGTACACCTGCAATTTCCAGCACTCAGGAGGATGAGGCAGGAGCATTACAAACTTCAGACCACCCTGAGTTACATAATGAGATCCCATCTCAAAACGGGGGTCGGGGGGCTTTTACAAAGAATACAACAAAGTATGGTTTAAATTTGTCTTATAAGCATCTCTGTCCCTGTGTTTACATTCAGATCTTTATAAAATCTCTCCAGAGGAAGTGAAGACACACTGAGGGTGGGTGGGTGTAATATATATTAAAAACATAAATACATCTCTGTTGATGAACAGAAGTTCTGCCGTTAATCACTGAGATCTGGAGTCCTAGATGTATACCAAAACCAAACCTGAGGCTACCATTTCTTTTTTCTCCCTCCTAGTAAAAGCAAGGAGGATCTTCTTTAATGTCCTAAAGCCTAATACACTGTGTATTTTTGCCTCACCGTGACTTGATATGTAGAGCGCCCTCTCCTTGTTTGAATGCTGGAGGATGTGAAATGTGATCACGGAGAAGAAGCCATTAATTTCTGTCTACTTCTTCCTGCGGAGAGCCTTTCTTGAGACCCCCACAACCACCACCACACATAACACTTTCATAATTAGTTTATTCACCTGACTAAACTCCCGATCTCAGGTTCCGAAGAAGAAACACTCAAGACATAATGAAATGGTTAAAAGACAGAGCAGAAGTCTAATTATCGAAATTCCTAACAGCAAACAACGAGGGGAGGAGGTTCCTCAGAAGCCGAAAATAAATCCAGACTGAATGATAACCTTTCTCGACACCATATGCAAAGACACAGTATTTTACAGCTTTAACAGTTAAAGCAAATGGCTGTAAAATGGAACAAGGGTCTTTTAAATTAAACAACAACAACAAATAATGTAATTTCATTGTGAGTAAACAAATAGCCTTGATGTCAATGAAATAAACATTATCAGAAACAACACAACCAGAAATAAATTCAAACAAAAGGAGGCATTTGGTTGTCGTTGTTGTTGTTGTTGTTAAACTGCTTAAATATATATATATATATATATTCACAAGCAAGAAGTTTTGGGGTGTAGCTTGGTTTGTAGAATGCTTGCTTAGCATGTATGAAGCCCGTTGGTTCAGTGACCAGCACTGGATAAACCCTGTATGTTTTTGTACAACTATAAGGCCAGCGTTCAGGAAGGGGAGCAGGACCAGAAGTTCACTGTGATTATTGGCTACATAGTAAGCTTGAAGCCATCCTGGGCTATGAGATCTGGGCTACAAAAAAAGAGATAAATGGATATAGACAGAGAGATATATTCTCTCTCTCTCTCTCTCTCTCTCTCTCTCTCTCTCTTTTTCACACACACACACACACACACACACACACACACACACACACACTCACTCTTGATATTTCTATCTTACCACATCCTCATCCCATCCGCAGAGCCTAATTCTATAATTAGTATACCCATGTACTGAACAAGCAAGTCAATGAATTTTCAAAGGAGGAAGCATGTTCAGACTCACATGAAAACCTCGTTCCTAACATCACCAGTTCTAAAGAGAACAATACTCAGAATCAAAACCATGGCAAACAGACCCAGGTAAGTGAGGGAACATGTTTGGGGGAGTGCCTATGTTCAAAGTACCTTGGAGAGGGGATGAAATTGTCGTTAAGGATTCCATCACTGTGCACAGTGAATGTATACGCTAATAGAAGTAAGCACTTCTAACCACTGAAAATGGTATATTAAGAGAAAGAAAAAAAAATAACTGTTCTAACATGAAGATTTCAGATATAACTCATTCCCTAAAATGTTATCCCCAAGGAGAAAATAAAGCAGTGGTCTCATTTATGTGCACAACCCATGTTAGAGACAATTTCAACAGGCAAAGAGCCTTGTAAAGCTGATCTATACGCAAAGAAATAAAGTCAGTCAAGTGAGAACACAAGTCGGATTGGGCAACCTACAGGTAAGGAAAAGACTCGATTTGTTTCAGAACCAAATGGATCCAGTGTCTCCACAAACATCCCTGGCTCTCTCGTCTTTCTAAAGCAGCACGGGCCGCCTCTGTGACGGCAGCTTCTTTTTTATTCCTCTTTAAGGAAGGCTTCCTCTGAAGCAGAGGGAAGGGTCCTTCCTCTTGGTCAGTGATGAAGTAAGACTCAAAGCTCTAAACCCAGGTTTCACCCAGGGAATCCTGAAGCCAGAGAAAACACATTCACAGTTAACACTCTCGGGGCTCCTTCACTTCCCAGAGTGACTACAAGACCTGTCAACATGAGACCTCAGGGAGAAGCAGGCTTCCGTGGGGAAAAGACAAACAAATTGACTTACCTTGTCTGAGTATTTGAACTTCACATAGAACCAGCTGGACTTGATCATTGTCTCACCTCTCGCCCTCAGAGCCAAGAGTCAGGGAGGAAAGAGGGCAGGAAAAAGCCCACTGTACAGTGTTCACACGGGATTCTTTCAGGCTCCAAGCTTCCAAAGGATGGAGCAACATGGAAATGAGGAGGGTCCAGAGGAGGCACACCGGAAAATGCAGTTTCCAAACTGGCCTTCTATCCACCGCGTTCCGTCCCCACGCACCTTCCCTGGTGCCCACAGACACTGAGTGATCTTGCTCCGGAAACTGCACTCCAGACTGCTTTCCCAGGCTGCCTGCCTCTCCCTCTGAGTTTCTCCCTTGGCTGGCTGACAGCAGAATTCCTCAAATGGACTTCGGCTGTCTTCAGTGCAAATGGCACATGTCAGTAAGGGGGGGGCAAGGGGGGCAGGCCCTGGCCCCGGTACCCTCCCAGAAGGCAAGCCTCAGCTTCCCCTCAGGTCTCCCCAGGGATGAATAATGATTTCCAGCCCTCCCCTCAGGACACAGATTAACACCTGGCCAAACATTATTCTGACAGAGCCATTGCATGGGGGAAAGGCTCTGCCTCTGCTTTAACTCTATCATATCCGGAATGAGTCCCGGAGGTGACCTTTCTCCTTCCTACAGAAGAACCGCACCACACTGAGAGTCCAGACTCGCTAGCTTTTACAGTTAATCAGACTCCATTTTAGGGGCTTCAGAAAAGGCTCTCTGGCTTTTCACTTGCTTCCAGCCACTGAAACCGCTACCGGTAGTCTTCAAGAATTGCAAGCTTGGGAAAACGATTCATACTCAGCAGATAACATTTTCCGCAGTCAAAGGGAGAGCATTGGAGGTTTGTTATAATTCTGTATTAACTTCAAAAATTTTACAAGAGAAATTAAGAAAAGCCACCAGAATTTATACATAAGAGTAAGCACACAGGGAGGAAAATCATATGGGAGGCACTTAAGCACTCTCTATGAGCAATAAGCTAGAAATACTCAGACTCATGGAAAACAGTGGTTCTCCAAACAATTTTAAAAAAAGAAAGAAAACAAAAGAAGGAAGGGAGGGAGGAAGGGACAGAGGGAGGGAGGGAGGGAGGGAGGGAGAGAATGAAATCAATCAATCAATCAATCAATCAGATATGGTGCATACCCTGTAATCTCAGCACTTAGAGGCTGAGGCAGAAGGCCTCCAAGTTTGAGGCCAGCCTCATCAACAGGTGAAGGCCAGCTTGAGCAGTATAGCAAGATACTATCACAAAACAATAATAAAGAAGAATGATAATTTTTCCTCTAGTGGTACAACCCTCTCTCCTACACCCCACAAACAAATAAAAACATGTATTTATTAAAAACAAAATTATGTTCTGCTATAATTTCACTTCTCTTGCCATGATAAAATATCTTGATGAAAGTACCTTAGGGGAGGACCAGGTTTAGTCAGCTCGCAAACCCAGGTCCCATAGAGTCCATCACCTTGCGAAGTTGAAGAAGCCAAGCAGCTAGTCACAACATCCCCACCGTGGATGGCAGAGAGAAAGGAATGTACTTCTGGTACTTCATTAGCTTTCTCCAGTCCTCTGCAGATCAGGAAACACTACGCAGGAAGGGTTCCACCCACAATGAACTAAATCTTTTCATATTAACTAACAATCACGACAATTCCAACACAGATATGCCCACAAGCCAACCTGATCTAGTTAATTCTTCAACTGAAATGCTATTCCCAGGTCATTCTACATTTTGGCAATCTGACCTTTAAAATGAAAGATTACAAGACTCACCTGCATTTAAAAGTAGATTTTGTAAGGGCAGACAAACCTATCCTACATGCAAAGAGAAAGAGATACTGGCCAATTTGAAAGAGTAACACACTCAGCTTCCATCAGTTGGGTGTGAAGGCAAGTAAATGTGGAGGTCACAGTCCAATGCCAAGTGTCTTGACTACTACTGTTCAGCTTATCTTCCCAAACCAGGTGTTCTGGGTTCATTCTGTTGCTGTGACCAAACACTTGGGACCAAAAGCAACTTGAAGAGGAAAGGACTGACTGAGTCTACACTTCCAGGTCACAATCTATCACTGAGGGAAATCAGGGCAGGAAATGAAGCAAGAAATTGAACAAAAACCCTGGAAGAATACTATTTACTGGCTGGCTCCCTCCAGCCTGCTGACAAGCTCACACTAACCTAGCTTTCTTATACAGCCCAAGACTATCTGCCCAGAGACAGAATCACCTACAAAGATCCAAGTTCTCCTTCATCAATCAACAATCACTCACAGACATGCCCATGGGTCAATCTGATCCTGGAAGCTCCTCAACTGTGGTTCCCTCTACCTTTCTGACTCTAGGATGGGTCAAGCTGAGGAGAAAAATTAACTAAGAAATGGTTTCTTACTGAATCCACTGAACTGCAATTGGCTAGACAGCAAGCTCCATCTCTTTGATTCTGTATCCCCTGCTGCCAAGGGCTAGGGTGACAGATACACGGCACTACCTTCAGGTTTTGTACTTGGGTACTGGGTATCCAAACTCAAGTCCTCATACTAGTGTCGCAGACATTACCTACTGAGCCATTTCCCCAGTCTCCAACATCTACTTTCCCAAGTGGTTTAAAAACAGTTCAATTCTATGAGTGCTCTTAGCTCCTGAGCCATCTCTCCAACACACACGCATGAACTAAGACAACTAAACAGTCTAAGATGTCCACTCCGCTTCTTTATACTGACATTTACTCCTCACAGTGCTTTGAATGAGCAATGTCCCGCTAGGCTCATGTATTTTAACATGTGGTCCCAGTCAGTGGCACTATTGGGGGTTAGTTTGGAAACTTTAGGAGGTGGAGCTGTATAGCCTCATATGACTTCCTGTTTTCTCTTTCTTTCTCTGCTTCCTGTATAGGGATGAAATGTGACCTCTTTGCTTCCTGCTCCTGCTACCATGCTATCTCCCCCCAACCCCCACCCCATACCATTATGAACTTAATCCCCATGGAACAATAAATTCAAAGGAACTTTTATTCCTAAGTTATTTTTGGTCGTCTATTAAAGCAGAAGCAGCAATATATCTATTGGTCAGTCTGCATGGTGATCAGAAAACTCGAAGTCAGCCTGGGCTCATGCTCTTTTCATGCCCATGAAAGACTGAGGGGCATTTACCTCCCACTGCTTCACTTCTCTATCACCTTACCATACACACCTGTAAACTGTGTGACTGAGGAATAGGCTTTCTTCACTCATACTGTCTGAAAGAACACTGACAGAGAGCTAAAATTAGCATTCATTAAATGTCTTCTTTTAAAAAATATAGTATCTATTTGTCTGTTTGGGGATATGTGAATGTGGGTGCAAGTGTTCACAGATGCCAGCAGAGGGCACTGAATCTCCTGGAGCTGGAGTTACAGGGGGCTGAGATCCATCCCACACTACTACTGGAAACTAGAATTGGGCCCTCTAAAAGAGCAGCGATTGCTTTTAAGTGCACAGGCAGGTGAGTTTATGTGCCTTTGGAAGCCAGAAGACAGAATAAGATCCACTGGGCCTGGAGTTAGAAGAGACGATTGTGATCTGCCTAACACCGGTGTGGGAAAATGAACTCAGGTCCTCTAGATGAGGAATCTGAACCTGTAACCAGGGAGCCACCTCTCCAGCTCTCCAAAAATGTCTTTATAAAAAGGGGATATGCATGCATTTCTCACCTATTATTTTATAACTCACCAGCTTTGCTTTAGCATTTCCAATTTTAGATGCCAATATCACTAAAAGGCTGTCCTAAAAAGAACCTGAAGTCCAACGTCCATCAGTCGTGGCAATTATAAACCTACTCATGATGATATTGAAGCAGCCTAAAACTCTGAAGAGTACCTACACACTGCTTCGTGCAGACACTGACAGCAAGCCTGTTAGAACTTATTCCCCAAGACTCTGTATAGAACAGATCTCAGGAGATTCTGATTTGAGTTCATTTGGATGTGTGAGGCTGCGGAGCACAGAGGAGATAGAAAAGAGAGTGTATTAATTACTCTGCTGATGTGGGAATAAAAAACCATGTCCAAAAGCAACTTCGGGAAGAAAGGATTTATTTCATCTTAGAGTTCCAAGAGGGATGGATGAAGCCCATAATGGCTGGGAGGGCATGACTGCAGCTGACTGATCACATTTTAATCCATATAAAGGAAGCATAGAGAAAGGATGGAGTGAGGGTATAAACTCTCAAAGCCAACCCCTAGTGATGGGCTTCCACCAAAAAGGCCTCATCTCCTAAAGGTTCCCTCATCTCTCCCAAAGCAGTACCACCAACTTGGGACAAAGTGTTCATACTCAAGAATCTATGGGGACTACTCATCACGTAAACCACCACAGAGTGGCTGTGGTATTCACACAGAAAAGAAGGTCTCTCATTTCCACAATAAACTTTAGAGGCTTACACTCAGCCATCTGAGTGAAGAAAGCACCCAGCATCCAGAACAACCTGCTGGTCTTCATGGTGTCCTTTCACCGGCCTGGCATTTAGACCTCCACACCTCCTAGCAGTCTCCTTTCTCCCCATGGCCAGGTCTGCAGTGCACACCGGACACTGAGCTTACGCTCTTCTTAGTTCCATCACGGCCATGTGACCATGGGCTACTGATTTCTGGATATCATCTTCTTAATGTGGGGCCTCTTGACAAGTCCCCCAGCCAAGGTCTATCACAGTAAAGTGCGTGGCTGGGAAACAGGAGCGGCTGTTTTTCTAGGTAGCTTAGATGGACCCGGGGAGGTGGGGGGGGGGGGGATCCCGCTCTGGTAGCAAGACCTGAAATAATGCCACACAGGCAAAGTCCTTGGACTCCAGCCTCTAACACAGGAGCCAACAATGTACCTATCACTGAAGCCCGAAGAGTGTGTGGACAGAGTTGGGGCTTGATAGCAAGGGAACAAAGAAAACAACTGGATAAGTGCATCGAAAGACCATGCACTGCAGAGACCCTGTAGGTCCATAATGCTAACCATGCAGGCAGTTGTTGATAGTCCCAACTGAGACATGGAAGGATGCAATAGGCCAGTCAGTGGACAAGGCCCCGGGAGGCCAAGGACTGTGAAGGAATTGAGCGTGTATCTGGAGCAGGTGGTGGTGGTGCGTGACACAGACAACACAGCCTCGGGGAGGGAAGTGAAGCTCAAGGGGCTCAAGGTGAGAGAGGTGAGCAACAGGTCCAGGGCTTCCCAGGAAAGGTAGGGTGGAGAGAGGAACTGAGCCCCAACCTTCAAAGACACCATGACAAAAGCCAGGTGTGAGGGCACACACCTTTTATCCCAGCACTTGGGAAGCAAAAGCAGGAAATCTCTGATCTCCAGGCCGGCCTATTCTACACAGAGAATTCCAGGACTGCAAAGGCTCCAGGGAAACCTTGTCTTGCAAAAACAAAAACAGCCCCCCAAAACACACAAAAAATAAATCAAACAACAAGACACAGTGGCAAAAACATACAGTGTCTACATGACAGATTACCGAAGGCATCTTCTTTGAATGTCTCTATTTCCTCATGGCCTCTCTCATTTCTCATAAAGGACCCAAGTGCTCAGAGAGAAAGAATGAAAGATTCTAAAGGGCTGGAATGTGGATAGTGAGGTAGCAAGACTCATTCACAGGCCTCATGAACACTGCATCTGGGGAAGCGTTTTAAGACTTTATGAAAAACATCACATCTAACCTTTGTAAACAGGATCCTTTAAAAAGCAGGAGCATTACCTCGATGTGGTAAGACACTAACTAACTTCAGCAGTCATCACTGATTGAAGAGACACAAAAGTCAACAATGGGATAATGATTTTTTGAAGCATTTATATTTTATTAGCCTTTCCGTCAATGAATATCTAAAAATAATCTGTAAATCAATGAAAACTACACAAGCCATATTTAGCATCTTGATAAAAATGACCTGGACCAGACACCACAGAGAGGGCGTGAAGTCCAAAGAAGTACAGTGGCTTTACCAAGGACTCACAGCTGGTCTGGGGTTCAGGTGGGTCTCCAAGATCCCCTGGCCCTCTCCTGACCCCCCATGGGAGTATCTGTCTCAAAAGACTGGTAACACTGGATCTGACTATCAGTGAGCCATACATCCCAGAAACCTATCTGTGGAACATTGGGAATTATTAGGAAGAGCATTTAACCTGCCTCATAGCCAGGGAAAGAAGGTCAGCAGTAAGAGACTTACTTTGCTCTCTGTTCTAGTTCCATGTTGGTTGCTTTGTTCGAGTAACATGACGGAGAGCAAGTGAGGAGAGGAGAAGTGTTTATGCAGCTCACAGTTCCAGGCTCCTGTCCATCATTAAGGGTAAGTCAAGGCAGCAACTCACGCAGATACTTACATCCCGTACACAGTCAAGATACGAAAAGCAATGAATGGGTTCATCTTGCCTGTTATCACACAGATTTGTTTTGTCTTACATGGTCCAGAACCCTTTGCCTAGGGAATGGTGCCAGCCACAATGGGCTTGCCTTTTCTGACCCCACTTAACAATAACTTCAGACTTTTTTTTTTTTGAGCTGAGGATCGAACCTAGGGCCTTGCCACTGAGCTAAATCCCCAACCGACACCACTTAACAATAAAGACAGCACCCAACAGACAAGGTCACAGACCAACCTGGTAAAGAGGACTCCTCAACTGAGATTCTTTTCTCAGTTAATTCTAGGTTATAGTAAGGCGATAACTAAAAACCACCACACCCTCCTTATCTGTAATACTTGCCTGAGGATAGGATGTTGCCCCAAGGATGGAAACGGAAAAAAAACGAAACTCAGATAAGCAGATAACTGGTTGTATTCTTGAAAGAAGGGAGGACCAGAAAGGGGGAGGTGAGGAGAAACTGGTGCTTTCCTGGAGAGATTAAGTTCAGCATGCAGTGATGGCACAGAACAGCTTTGGACTGCACGGTGGCCATGACAAGTCATCATCGATCTCTCCCACATGCACTTTCTATCAGCCAATGAGAGACATCGAACCCACATTAACACTTGAGGACAGAATGGTGCACAGCTGTAGAACAGCTCCAGGATCACACTCCAGCTAGATCAAAGCTAATGACAAATTACCTTTAAATGACATCACAACCTCCTCTGCTCCATACCTGGAGCCAGCTGGAAACAGTATGGGAACAGCACTTCCAGCGGCCGACTCCACCTTCTCTGACAGCCTTCATCACACTCTGATGAGTTCAAAGCCATCAGGAAGGAAGGAGGGAGGGCCGGAGGACGGTATAACTCTACCCACTTCCTTGGAAGGCAAAATTGGTGCAGGATTTGAAGGCTTATGAGCTACAAGCCAGTCATGTCTCCCAATAGTGGTGTGTTCTCTAATTAATGCCTGACTTGCTATTTTAGCCTTAATGTTTCTGGGAGAATTAGAAGTTCACAGAAACATACACAGAGACGTGACAGAGTAGCAATTGAGCCTGTTTAATAACTCCGAAACCACAACCCAAACAGGCTTCCTCGGGAACTTATTTCCATTTCCTGGCATAAGCCCTGCTTGTGACTCTCACTTGCCTTTTTTGTTTGGCTTTAAACAGACAGTTTACTATTGAAATGGGACGAGCTATACGGAGGAATTGTTTCAGCTGCAGTCAGACAATGTTCTTTCCACAGCAGCTGCGCTTGGAGCAACCACATCCTCTGGCAGAGCATCTGGAGTCAGAAAGAGTCTGAAATGGGATGAGAGGTGCTCAAAACCTCCCCCCTTGCTCAGAAGAAAGACCAGCGGCAGCGCCTGTAAAAATGGCAGCCCGACTCCTGGGTGGGGAGCCACAGGTGTCTTCCAGCTTTGGGCATGACACTGACGTGGCTGGGGATAAGGGGTCATCTGTTGTCAGCATCCTGATTTCTAGCCAGCCAACCCCAGACTTTTGTGCGTACACAGATGTGTACATACATACACATACACACACACTCAGATGTCCACAATTTTAAAAAAAGCTTCCCCTGAACCTCCAAGAAAGAGTTTACAAACTGGCTCTCTAGTAGAGCATGAGAACACAGCTTAAAACATCGTCAAGTTCCATGCAAATGACACAGAGACAGCTGAATTGTAAACAGAGAGGATTTTCATCCCATACTCTGCTACAGAGTACAGAAAGCTACAACTCTTTCCTGCTCATGACTCTGCATGATGAGTATGTTCTTCCTTCAGCCCACGGGAGAAGGGAAGGCACACTTCAGCTGAGAGATGCAGGAGGCAGACATGATGCCTCAGCTATCTGCATCTCCTCTCCTCTCTGCCCTTAAGAGGCACTCGGCCTGGCAGGCAGGAAGCTAGGGCCCGCTGCCAAGGGTCAACTCTAAAGGCACAAGCTCTGAGTATCCTCCAGAGTGAGAAACGCAAGCAGGGCACTCACCTTTCTGGGATCCTCCAGGTGGGCACAAAACCACCATGAGTGAACACATGGGGAGGCCAGCAATCTCTGTAAGGGTCAATGCAGAACTCCTGCACCCCCTCTCCCCCAGGACATGCTCTTAGACAACAGAATTCTCTGTGGCCATTAACACCAGGCCCCCAGGCACATGCCATCATGGTCAAGTGCATGCTGAATCCTACATTTTTAGTTGCAGATAAGAATGCAGTTGTCCAGATGAGGTTCTCACATGTGCACTCCCACACAGAGGGTTCAATTAGGATACCAAGTTGCCCTTCTGTTTATTTGTACTTTTTGGCTGGATTTTCTTTTTATATTGCCTTTACGTGGGTTTATATATACATGCACGTGTGTGCCCATGCATGTGTGCACAAGCACATGTGCATACCTGTGTGTGGAGAGAGGCTAGAGATTCCAAAGAAGTCATCTACTTTTCTTTTTTTTTAGAGCTGAGGATCAAACCCAGGGCCTTGCTCTTGCTAGGCAAGCGCTCTACCACTGAGCTAAATCCCCAACCCTATTTTGCTTTTGTAAACTGAAAGTCTCTTGCTTTTACATGGATGTCTTGAAGTAGGCCCTGACTGTCTGGGAAGGAATCCTCAAGGATCTATGAACCTGTCTCCACCTCCCTAGGACTAAGATGACAAGGCAGGCCACCAATTGCAGCTTTTTGTCTTTGTTGTTGACATGATTCTGGGGCTCTGACTCAGGTCTTCACACCTTCACTGCAAGGGCTTTACTGACTGAGCTGTCTCTCCAGTTTTAGTTTACTCTGTCTTGTCACGATCTACAAAAGAGTTAGGAGAAAGCTTCCTGTCTTTGAGATTGGACTAACGAAAGGAAATACATCTTCTTCAGAGGAAGAGCGACACCAGCCCCAGGACATGCGCCCTGTTCTTTACAAGACACATGATAAGGAATATTCTATTTACTCAACTTTCTGTTACAGAAATCTGTCCAGTTGTATAAACTAGTTGAATAAATTGACTCTGACATAAAGGACAAGGGAATTTTGAGCTAAGAAACCACATGCAAAACTGCCCATATTTTCATTGCTATAGAAGGAAAAGGCAGCAGATGCTCCCAGTGTAGAGGGGACGCCTATATATCCAAAGGGAAGCATTCAGATACACTGAGACTTTTCTAAAAGGGTTCTAAGAATAGACACACTATGACCTATTTTAAATGATAAGGTTATCTAAGTTCTCCACGACCAACTGGTCTTTATCTCAACGTCTAGAGTCCCTTTGATTTCAGAGCTTGTCAGACACGGGGGTTAGATATTTCATAGAAACCACGGTGTAAGTTCTGATTAAGTGCTCCATCAAAAACACTGCAGCCAGCGGCTGAAGAGAGGGCTCAGCAGTTAAGAGTATGTTTTGCAATTAAGACAGGGATCCAAGTTCTGCTGCCAGCACCAGTGCTCAGGCAGCTCACGGGCATCTGCGAAACTCCAGCTCAAAAGGACCCAAGACCTTCCTCTGGTCTTTGCAGACATCCACACATGTGGAGCACATTCACAAACACACAAAAATAAAAATGAAGCTAAAAGAAAAAACAATATAAACTGTACCTAATCCTTCCTATTTGATCAAGGCCCTCTTAAAAATTAACATTGGGGACCTATACCTTATATACACATATACACTACATAGGTAAGACCACACTCTCACACAGCCACCACACATATATACATCTATACTATACACACCATCCCACATACATATACACCAAACACACACACGTAACACAAATGCACAAAATGTCACCTAAAACAAGTTGCAGGACTAGGTGTGGAAGTTACTTATACACAAAAGAACAGACACAGGACACCTACTGGGTCAAAGGACAAATCCCCACACTCCAGCCCAGGCACTGATAAGCAAGCATAAGGCAGGACTAAAAGAAGATGAGAGACCCCCTTTCCAGAAAGGATGGTCTCCAGAAAATATAGAAGCTAATTCGGTAGCTATTTCACTCAATTAACGTTCATGTTCACATCCACTCAACCATCCACCGCTCTTGAGAAGTCAATGATTCTGCAAACAATACAGTGACTTCTAGAAAATACACACACACACACACACACACACACACACACACACACACACACACAGAGAGAGAGAGAGAGAGAGAGAGAGAGAGAGAGAGAGAGAGAGAGAGAGAGAGAGAATATGACATAGAGGAACCCCTTTACACAGAGAACAGCACAGAAAAATGGCAGCCGAGCAGTTTTAACTGGTTTGGTAGGATGAATCTGGATGATTCTAATTAAAATGTCTCTTTTAAAATGGGGTTTTGATCTTTAATATTCATAGACTACTTGTTTGCTACCCACACAAAGCCTATTATTTGCCCTACAGTGGCTTGGTACATCAATTATGGTAATAGTTTGTGAATAACATTCCCATTATGGAAAAATGAGCCTGGTTACTTAGCTCTCCCTCTGGAAATTCGTCACAAACATACACATCATCTGTCTCTGCTTAAGATGACAGCAATTAGTAATTACAGCTGTGTACACTTTTTTTTTTTAAAAGCTAAGACGACAAGAGATCTACAAAGTCATGTTTCCAAACCTACTTAAGGTGTCTAAAATCATTTTGTCTGAACTTCACTGGCGAAGAGAGAATGCAATCTGACAGAATGAGAAATCGTCCACTACAAGCACACCAGGTGTGGAGGGCTACGACAAAGCATCACACAAACGACATATCCTATTAAACAATTCCTTCTTCACCTTCACCAGGCAAGAAACAGGTATGCCTCAGGGCAAAGGGAGGCTGGAACACAACAGCAATATCATCAAGACAGGCAGACCTGACTAGCATACTTGTTTTACACATCCCAGCTCGGTTAAACCTTGTTTACCAAGTGCCTACTGCACAGACTAGGTTAAGAAGCAAAGTAACACAAAGCAATACTTGAGAAGGTTATGACACAGTTATGATTTATACAATTCAGTCTGAGGTAGACCTATGAAGAGAACAGTTATATCTATGGGCAGAGAAGTAGTAAGAGGTTTGTCTGGCTTGTAAGCTGAAGGGCAGAGACACTGGCATTCATGATCTATGGAGGAGGAGTCTTAACTGACAATAAGGTCCAGTTCTGAACATGAGAATAAACAGGTGAGCAGCTGAGGCCCAGACGGGTAGAACCATCATCTGAGATGCTTGGTTGGAGGGAACATCTGCATGGATATTTATGTTGAGACAGTGACTCATCTAGAAAATGATGAAAACAGAATTCCCCCCAAAATTTGAGAAAACTGGAAGGTATTCTATGAGAAAGTTGCATAATGTCTGGCACTAACATGTTCTTGAAAGTTCTTTAAATGCCAATGATTCAGGGTAACCAAGAAAGCAGCCATTTCTACCCAACAGGACCTTCGCAACAAGAACTTTATAAAGCGGACAAAGAACAGCAGCAGCAAAGTCGGGAAGTGGGATGATGTGATGGAAGCTAGCTGGCCACGAGAGATTCTTTTCTGTCACATTGCCCTAGAAGACTGGCCACTCAAGGGTAGGGAAACTTCAGATACAATGGGCTAAATTTGGGATGATTCAATGTTCAGAGAAAACCAGCAAGGTAGAATGTGTGTACAATTGAACACACGTAAACCAGAAATGTCCTCCTTGCTTTTTTTCCTCTGCTGCAACTATGCTTTTTTTCCCTCCAGCTGTTGCCAGATGTTCACATTATTTCATTCCAGTTGTTTCTCAGATTCTTTAAACATCACTCATCCTCTTTGCTAAAAGATTTAGTGATTTTATTTGTTTGGTGTGTGTGTGTGTGTGTGTGTGTGTGTCTGTGTCTGTGTGTGTGTGTGTGTGTGGTGTGTGTGTGTGTGTGTGTGTGTGTGTGTGTAAATTCCCATGGGGGTCCTCAAGATGGCACTGTATCCGAAGGAGCTGGAGTTGCAGGTGGTTGTGAGCCACCACATTCACGTGCTAGAAACCAAACTCTGTTCTTCTGTAAAAGTGTCAAATGTTCTTAATTGGTGAACCATGTGTCCAAGTTGCTTTTTTTATGGCTGTCATAAAGCACCATGACCAGAAGCCATAGGAAGAGTTTCTGTGGCCTACAGTTCCAGAGGGAAAAGTATATATATCTTGGTGGGGAAAGCATGGCATTGCAGCAGGAACAGGAAGCTGGCTGATCACATTTATCCACACAGGAAGCAGAAAGAGGTGGAAGAAGTAGGGGGAGCCAAGAAACCCTCAAAGTCAGTGGCATGTTTCAGCACAAGGTTCCACTTTTTGTTTGTTTGTTTTGTTTTGTTTTTCAAGACAGGTTTCTCTGTGTAGCTTTGCGCCTTTCCTGGATCTCGCTTTGTAGCCCAGGCTGGCCTCGAACTCACAGAGATCTGCCTGCCTCTGCCTCCCGAGTGCTGGGATTAAAGGCGTGCGCCACCGCCACCCAGCAAGGATCGGCTTTTTAAAGGCTCCATAAGTATTCAAATACATGAGCATATAAGGGACACTTCTCATTCAAACCACAATATCCAATGTTTTCAAGCCCTCTTTGCTGAAAGTAAATAATATAACTCACTGACACACTTTATGAGACACAGGCACTGGAACGAGTCTTGAAACGCTGGCAACAAGGGGCTGAATTTATGCTACCTTTTGTGAAGTTTCTTCAGAGCTTCCACATCCTATGGAGTGCTGGCTTGGCTGACGCAGATCCCACATGATAGCACAATATGAAACTGGGTATTATATATGAATGATGTTTAGTTCCTTTGCCTCTCTACATGTTCCAGAAACTTTGGTCCGGAGGAAGAAGAGATTCAAGTTAGAGCTTTTCATGCCTTGATTACAAAATCTACACACAGACCCCTGAAATGCATGTCAGTTAATAAAGTTTAAGAGAAAAGGAACATTTAGAGCCCCCTGTATAAGGTAAGTATTTCATTTAATGAAACTAACTTCCCTAATGTTTATACAATCTATGAATGTGCATCTACATTTGACCATGTGTAAACATGAGCATGTGCTATATTTTTAAAGGTGCGTGTGCATATGTATGTACAAACATGTGAACATAAGTGCAGTGCCCAATAAACAAGATGTTGGATGTCTTGGAGCTAGAAAAGGGCAGTTTTGAGCTACCCCACATGGGTTCTAAAAGCCACAATTGAGTGCTCCGAAGAATGGAAAGCCTGGGTAATTGCTGAGCAATCTCTACAGCTCCTAGAATGTATTTTTAAAGGTATGAGCTGGGACAGGAAAGTTTTAAAAAGCCATACTTCGAAAGGAAGTAGACTCTGGGATGTCTGAAGAGTCGCTGTGGTCGAAATACCAAGTGAAGGAAGCAGAGGAGGTGAGATGGCAGCCGTGACACGCCGGAAAGGATACCAAACGGAGGTGACATTTCATCTGAATGTCATGTCTATACTGAGTGTGTCGTTCAGGGAAGACATTCCTTAGGCCTTTCCTTTCTTTACGTAAAAAGGAGAGAGAATAATACCTACCTTAAAAGGTGGCTGTGGGTGCTCTGGGAAACCAGGTTCCCAAGGAGGTTTGACACACAGTAAGTATGCATGTGAGGAATTCAGAGAACCCTTGATAGAGAAGTTAGAACAACACAGCACAGCCAAGATCACTTAGCACTTAGGTCTTTTAGGGGGTTGAAGGCAGGGCAACAGAGTCTAGTTATGTAGCCCAGGTTAGCCTCGAAATCAGATCCATCTGCCTCTGCCTTCCAAGTGCTATGATTAAAGACACCTTCCACCAAACTAAGCTAGAATACTAGATTTTTGTTTTGTTTTATTTTTTAAACAGTACATAGCCAGGAGAAAGTGGTGCATACCTTTCATCCCAGCACCTGGGAGGCAGAGGCAGGAGAATCTCTGAGTTTAAGGCCAGCCTGGACTACACAGTGAGTTCCAGGACAGCCAGGGCTACACAGGGAAACCCTGTCTTGTGGGTAGGGGTAAGGGTATATAATACTGGGTATCGTCAGTAAATAAGTACTCTCACCACAGAAGTGGTGAGAATGTGGGGATAAAGTTGTGGTGATAAAACTTAATTGTGGTGACAATTTGATACCGTAGAGAAAGCAAACTGCCAGTGGGTATGAAGTGTGAATGTGTAAGAATGAAATACCACCTTGAAAATCAACCTGTCTCAGGCTAGGGAGATGGTGAAGAGGAAAGAATACATACAACACAAGCGTGAGAACCTGAGTTCAATCCCCAGCTAGCCATGATGCTGTGTGCTTGAAATCACAGAGCTGGGGGAAAGAGACAATGCACTCAATGGCCAGGCAGTTTAGTATAGTGGAATACGCACACGCATGCAACCAAAGTAAAATCAGGGGAAAACTTGGAAAGCACCACTATTTGCCATGCGACCCACTTCCCTCTATTATATAATCTCGACTACACCATGTGCAAGGCATAGGAGGCTTTCTATGCTGTTGACCCAACATACTAATATTACATCTGAAATTAGAAAACTGGAGGTGCAAGAAAAAAGAGCACAGTAGCCTACATCTACCTTCCAACTTCAAAGATTCTGATTTTCTTAAGAATACTGTCTAACCAGTCCTCAGAATCTGGACCCCCCCCCAAAAAAATAGCCAATAGTAGGACTCTCCTCAGTCTGGATCTCCGATCAGTCATCTCTCAGAGGCAGTGCTAGGGATGGAGCTCAGGGGTAGAACACAAGCCTAATATGGGTCCCATCGTACTAATGTCTAAACCAGGCATGGTGACATACATCTTCATTTCCAGCACTCAAGAGGTAGAGGCAGGAGGATCAAAAGTTCAAGATCATCCTCAACTACATAGTGAGTCCCAGCTCTTCCCTGCCAAAAACATTAAAAATAAGAACAGATATGTGTACAATAAGGACTCAAGCAATTAGAATTATTGGGATAGGGCCTTAGGGGTTCTAGTAGCCACACACAGTAGGTCCCCCATCAAAAAGTTAGAAAGGTAGATAAACAAAGCTTTAACAATTAATCTTGCCTCCAAGGTGAGAATTCACCAAGATCCAAAGGCTGTTTGGGGACAGACAACGGGTATGGGCTTCCATTACTGAGAACTTTCCTCAGAAAAGCAACTGGCCTGAATTAGGAAGAAAGGAGGACAAGATGGTATTTATCTGAAAAATTACAATAAACCAAGAAATGTCAATGGCTTGGACACATAAAACATTCTAGTATCTGTGCCTACAGTCATCCCCCACCCCCTCAGGCTGGTCACCCTTTGGTGAATGGAAAGGGAACAGAAGTCTGGGTCTCCCCCCACCCCAGATGCTGGAGCACATTCCAGCTGCTGAACACAGCCTGTTTACAATTTTCTACTCAACCACCAGAATGAAAACTCAACCCTCCAGAAAAAAGAGAGGCCCTTCAACTTCTTCCTGGCTGCTGTTAGTGGTTGTTTTAATCTTTTAAGCTCTTGGGCTTAATACAGCAGCTGCCATCATTGAGTGCTTATTGTTGGGCAGGAGAGGAGGAAAGGGAAAAATAGCTTACTAAATTGAGAAACAGATTTCTGTTCTGCCAGGCTACAGGCTGAAATGGAAGGAGAGAGGGGAACACAAGAGGACAGGCAAGAGACTAAGATGCTCCTCTTGAGCAAGCAGAATGCCTGAGGGGACATAAGATCCTCCAGCATGCTTACGGAACTACTTGACTACACCCCACCATTCTCCAGTTTCAATGCTAAGTACCATCTTCCCTGCACAAGATCTCTTCACAAAGTGCTCATCCAACAATGGGGCACTCAGGATGCTATACCAGGAAGATGGCAACTTAAGACCAACCTAGGCCACACAACAAAAACCCTATCCTCCCAAACAAACAAACAAGCAAACAAAACACCATGAAGCTCCCTCTACAAAATGCCACTGACTACACTGAATAGCTAAGTTAGCTGGAAATGATGATCAGGTTTAGCCAGGGACCCTTTCTCAATCAATACAGTAGAGAGCAATCAAGAAAGACACTTGACACATGTGACATTGATTTCAGACCTCCACATGTACATGTATACATACACAGATCACACAGACACACACACAGACACTGACAGTGAATTAGAAGAGAAAGGAAGAAATTAAAAATGTAAATACTTTCCATATCACATGCAGGTAATTTGAAAATAGGAAATTTTGACATTTAATACACTGACCTGAAATTTTGCATTGAGAAAAATATCAATACTTCACCAAAAGACCTTAGAACAAATAAATTTAGAAGTTACATGACACCAAATAAACCAACACAATGAGTAGCATTTTTATATCCAATAACAAACTTGCTGCAACAGGGAAAAAAAAAAAATCAAGCCAGCAATCTCGCTCACGTTTAGCTATAAAATATAGCAACCAAGAAGAAATTGAACCAGGGAGCAGGAAGATCTACAAATCAACTGTAAAACACCCAGAAAAGAAATTAAATAATTCACACATGAAAAAGTGAAGCCTTCCCATGTTCATAGGTGGAAAAAAAAAATAATGTAAAATTACCCATCGTCCCTGCCATTGCTTGGATTAGTGTCTCTGAGAAGTTCTTGTGTCAGGGGTACTCTCCTCATGCTGACAGTACCACCAATCATAGTAGGGAGCAGAGCCCAGTAGGAGGGCTCTAGGTCACTGCCACTGTTGATGACTGTGGAGGACTAGATCATTCTCTTCCTTGCTTTGTGGCTGAGTTTTGCTTGGCTACACACTTCTGCCATGATGTGCTACTTTGCCAGAGGCAGAAAGCAAAGGGGCCATTCAATCACAGCCTGGACTGTTTGGAACCATGAGCTGAAATAAACTTTTTGATCTTTAAAACTTCAATATCTCAAGTGTTTTGTTTGTCTGTTTCTCTTGTTTTGTTTTGTTTTTTTGAGACAGGGTTTCTCTGTGTGCCTTTGGAGCCTGTCCTGGACTAGCTCTGTAGACCAGGCTGTCCTCGAACTCACAGAGATCCACCTGGCTCTGCCTCCCGAGTGCTGGGATTATGTGATTAAAGGTGTGTGCCACCACTGCCTGGCTATCTCGAGTATTTTGGAAGAGGAAACATAAAGCTAAAACAATTTAGAGATGCAATGGAATCCTTGTCAAAATACCACCAACATCATCCTTCACATAAAAATGAGAAGCAACATCCTAAAATTCATATGGACACAAACAAGACCCGGCATATATTTCTACCCCGCGCTCCCAAGCAGCATTCACAACTTTCTGAAGACATGAATCATCTGTTGGAAACCCAACAATAGGTAAATGGATAAGTAAAATTGTCTACTAAAGCATGCTCAATGGTAGGAGAGGTTACAAAATAAGAGCTAGCTTTCTAGGGCTGCCATGAGCAAGAAGTTTCTTTCATTTGGATATCACCTGTTTTAAGATCATATGAAATACGTGTGTGTGTGTGTGTGTGTGTGTGTGTGTGTGTGTGTGTGTGTGTGTATTTGTTTATTCTGCTATATCTAACTATAAAATTAAGGAATACCCAGAAGCCTTTGAGGACATAGATATGGAAAAAAGGTAAGTGACCCTTGGTTGAGATTCCATGACTCAGAGCTCCTGATACATTGCCTGGAAAACACAAAGTAAGGAACCATGAACTGCTTGGATGCTATAGCAAGAAAGATGCCTGGAGGCACATGCTCTCACCAGGAAACGAGGTACTGAATCTAGCAGTGTGACTCCTCAATAACAAGAACAATTTATTAACTTTTGACACCCTCTTATGCCTAGCTTTGAAATAAAGGTAAATAACAACAAAGTTCATCTTCCAGAATCTACTTGCCAATTATCTGAGACTCACTAAGGCTCCAGGGGAAAACTCTAGTACCCCTGATACCATCCATAAAATATATTCATCTATAATTACACTGATAGCTTAATGATTACAAAGAGCTTGTTGATTTGACTTGGCTAATTCAGTGTCCTCTTTTCAATCACGTAGACATTAGAGCCCCATAAACCTCTTTAAAAGACAAGTACATGTTACAAACACTAACGGATACCTTGATGCTTTCTTCCACAATTTTAGAAGTAAATAAACACAAGGGTTATCCTCAGTGACAAAAATCATATTAAAAGTTTCAACCTTTAGAAAAAGTTATGCAAGTGGAAAAAAAAAAAAACAGTGCACAAATGATATAACTAGAAATTAAAATCGGATCACTTCCTCTTTGTACAAAATCGAGTTAAATCACAAAAGATAATCCATTTTTCCACATGTTCAAACAAAACCCCAAGGTTTTTAATATAAGTTTTCCAGATTTAGGGGGAAAGTAGGTTTATAAAAGCACTAGAATCATCAGGAAGTTCAAGTCACAATTCCTTTCTCTAAAGTAAGGACCTCTTTTACTTGAATTTGTTGAGTAATGAATATCACAAATGAATCCCTGTTAAGGGAATATCTAGCTAAAAGCATCGTGCTCCTTGTTAGGTCCCAGAGGACAGATGAAAACTAAGCTTCCATCCTAGAATCACCCCGTCAAATTCCCCTGAGTGGCTTGAGAAAGCATCCAAGGGCTCATTATGCTCCCAGTTGCTTCTGAGGAGGACTCAGTTAATTCTGTGTGTGGATTTAGTGAGTCTTTGAAGGCATAAGATGGAGGATGGATTGTGATGGTCCACGCCACCTTATCTGACGTTCATTATACCTGCTCTCAGCTCTATATCAGGTAACATCAACTCTACCTTGTCCTACAATTTAAGCACAAAAATGATACAATAAAAATGCAACCCTTTCCAACATAACTCAAAAACAAATACTTACTGCTTCCTAAAGCCTGAAAATCACAATGCTATTTTAAAACAAAAACACACATGACCCAAGCATCCCTGGGATATTTCAGAGGAATATTGAATGCTGCAATTTTTAAAGCTCTGAAGATCAACACACGTTCCACTTTTTGATACTTCAATGACATGGTCATCTACAAGTGTCAGGCTGCTTTTGGAGCTGTCCTGAGACTCATGTGGCTCTTGGGTGGCAGGCTAGAAATACTATGAAGGGGTAAGTTCCCAACTTATTCCAGAAAGTAAAAATCTATTGGATAATTGAGCCTCACAACAGTAGCTCAAAGAATCTTACAAACCAGGTAAGCAGCTGGGAGAGGCCAAGATGTCAGACCTCATAATCAGTCTAAACTTGTTGTAAACAAATATCGGGTGCAATTAAAAAAGTTTCTGTCCAGCATTTTGTGAAACTGACTTCACTAAGAATAAATCCAACAATACTAAAATCTGCATAAAACAAGCACTGAAAGAAACTCCTATAAGAAGTGAACAAAGTTCTTTGTAATTTACTGCTATATATCTTGCTGAGATATTCTCAAATTCTAGCCTAGATAATGTGTTAAATACATAAGGATAATACATTTACTAACACAGAATGACTAGGCCAGCAAATGGATATTCTGGTGCTTGGCTCTGATTTTATTTTTATGTACTTATGTGTGTCCCTAGTTTACTTTGTATTGCTGGGATAAAACACTGTTAAACAAAAACCAAAAGTTTAGAAAATTATGTTGGAAAAAGTTGACCACCTTGTTCAACATCACATACCTAGGAAATGGCTGAAAGACAATATAATATAGTTCATTTACCCAGCAGAATGTCACGGTCAGGTCTAAAAGCCTTCCTGGGCATGGCATTTGTTCTTCCATCAGTGTTGTTCATAAGGACTTATGCTTAATAAAAATCTAGCCACACTTGCCTCACAGTGATGCTTGGCTGACCCATCCATTACCTGCCCTTTATTGTGTTAGCAACTTCCAAATCTCTTTCTGGTCCAGGTCATTTAGCTCTAACCACAGTCCCACACTGTGATCATGCTCAACCATAGGGCTCACCAACACCACTAAAGCTCCACCCTTTGATAAATTTTCTTTCTATCTGTAGTCATCAGACACCACCCCTTGCATGCCCGCTTCCTTCAGCATTGCTGGTCCCTGTAGGTCCTGGTATCCACAGGGACCACCAAGAAAGGATTCCCCTCCTGGTGCCTCATGTTTCACACAATGGTGTTCTAATATTTACTTTCTCTGCTTCTGCAGCAGACTGATTCCATCTGCCACTGGATCTCCCATAACTCAGGAGCCAGGCTATGAGGTTCTTTTATCACTAGTTTAAAGGACTTTGCAATGCAAACAGCCCAAGTGCTGACTGAGGCCTCCATCTGTGTCTGAATTAGGGATCTTCAATTTCTCTGATGGGTGCCTTCTACCACCTTTGTCTTCCTCCACACTATCCACTCCTGCCATCAATTCCAAGCATTTGGATCTTGTGGATCAGAAGAGCACTGATTAAATCTATCTTCTCCTTTCAGACTTCTAGCTCGAAGAAGCAACAAGCCAACACTTATACCTCCCCATTGTTTTCATGCAAATTACCTACCACATATGAAACCAGTTCCAAGGATACTAGGCAATGTATCATTTTCCAACTGTAAGGCCTCCTCCACACAAACCAGTTCCATCTGGACAGCCTTGGATGTCTTCTTAGTGCACACAGCAGTAGCCAGAGAACTCCATTACAGCTTGCCTGTCTTCTCATCTCTTATGAGCTAACTCTAGGGAACTATGAAGTTTGCTTGAGACCTTCAACTATTCCCAAAGTATCCATAATGTTATCACCCAGAAGTGCACACACCACTGTATGGGTATGACAGAAGCCTTCCAACACACTCTCTGCCTTCCAAATGCTCAGCCTTAGTTACACATTTTATAACACATATATAGTGGGGGCAATTCGATTGTTACTACTGGACTGAGGCACAGCAGTTCATACCACAGGAATAAAGTCAGTAATGTCAGGATTGCACCCCAGACACTTCACCCTTAAGACAGCTCAGATTCAGCTGTCTGTCCCATCGCCCATAGGGGAACAATGCTATCGTTCTTCCCAGACTCATTCTTGTTTGATCTTGAGCATGCAGATACTGCCAAGTGTTACAGAAACTCTTCCTGGGGAGACATAGACATCTAATCCCTTCATTATAGGGAACCAATGACAAATGAAAGGACAATTCTAACCAAGGTCCAATGTGGGGAATGAATGAGTTCACTAGGCTCACTGAGAGAATATTCATGGGTGAAGAATCAGTTACAAGAGCCTGGGTGACTCCAAAACAGCTGCATCACCTTTAAGTCTCAGCTGAGCACAGACAATAACTTCTCCATACCTGCAGAGATGGAGATCTCCATTCTTTCAACCTCTAGAACCCCAGAAACCCCGAACCAGGAACAATCAAGGAAAAATTACATACAAATGGACAGAGGGAACAGGAAGAAGTAACTGAAATCAGGTGAGGGTCCAGTGACCTTCCCTTCCCACACGTTGCTGTGTGCCAGTGCCGACAGGCCAGATCACCAGGGCTCTTTCAAGAAACCATAGCTGCTCTGATGATGATGGCTGCTATGGTTGGACAGTTCCATACAATAAATCAGCAAATATAGTTTGAAAATTAGATTTTCTTTTGAGCACTGGGATACATATCGCTACTCATAAAGCATGGTACAAGCACAGTGGGCCACAATTTTTAAAATTACATTGTATAGGCAGACATCTCACATTTTTATTATGTTCACCACAGTAGCAGACTTGACAATTTTTCAAGAAAAAAAGATGCGTGGTCTAAGAAATTTTAGAGGAAAAAAAATATCAACCTCAATCATTCACACAATTGACCTTAAAGAAGAGTGAATCACCAATTCCCAGGAACCAAAAAAAGCTAAGGAAATCACAGGTACCTGCTACTGCAACCAGCTTTCTAAAGTACTGGAAGTCCACACCAGGATGTAAGCATCATTAAGTAAATAAAATCATTAACTATTCATTCACTGAATCCCACAAACATCTATTAACCTTCTACTCTGGACCAGCCACCAAAAAGCAAACTAACAATACAATTGCAAATAACGGAACCCAAAACTCTGCTACAAAGCCCAGGAGAATCCTAAAAGCAAAGCTAGGAGCATCACTAGAGAGGCTGGAGAGAGGCTCAATGGTTAAGACTCCACATTGCTCTTTGAGAGGACCCCAGTTCAGTAACCCCAACACCCAAATCAGACAGCTCAAAACTAAGTTCAACTCTGGCAAGCCAAAGAGAGGAATCCAATACCTCTGGCATCTACCAGCATTAACACGCACATGCACAGCTTCCCTTGTAGCTGGTTTTGTGGTACTTTTTTTCCATCTTTACTATGTGGAGGCCTAACAACGATCTCCCAAATAAATACACAGAGACTTATTCATACTTCTGAATGCCCATATTTAGCTTGGCTGGTTGTTTCTAGCCAGCTTTTCTAAACCTAAAATTTTATCCCATCTACCTTTTGGCTCTCTTTAGTGTTCTCGTTCTCTCTCTCTCTCTCTCTCTCTGTCTCTCTCTGTCTCTGTCTCTGTCTCTGTCTCTGTCTCTGTCTCTCTGTCTCTCTGTCTCTCTGTCTCTCTGTCTCTCTCTCTCACCTTTCTCTATTCTCTACACTTTTCTTTCCTTCTTACTCCATGGCTGGATGTGGGCTGGGTAGCTGGCCCCAGATGTCCTCCTCTCCTTCTGCTTTTCTCATTCCTCCTTCTCTGTTCTTCTTCTTCCATTATTCTCTCTGTCTGAAAGCCCTTCCTAACCCTCTTTATTGCCAATCTATTGGTGATTCAGCTCTTTATTATACCACTTAGGTGTTTTAGACAGGCATAGTAACACAGCTTCACAGAGTTTAAATAAATGCAACATAAAAGGATGCAACACATCTTTGTATCATTAAACAAGGTTTCCACAGCATAAATAAATGTAACACATCTTCAACTAATATTCCACAACACCCTCTTTCACACAAACAGACACAATTTTAAAAATAAGACAAAATATTTAAAAGTACGGATGGGGAGGTTCTACTGAGGTCTTGAGAGATGAGTAACAAATTCCCAGATAATAAGAGGAGGCATTATATGTCAATGTACAGAGATAAATCTGTTTTAGACTATACATCTGATGGTGTGTTCAGGTAGTACATCTTTTTATGCCATGTAGTGGCAAGGAAAACTGCACAATTTCCTTGTGGTTAGGGGCAATGATTTTGGCTAAGTACTTGTTACTTGTGCAGCTACATGTTTTAGCCTGTCTTGGCTCAGCCACCTCATACCTGTGAGGCTGAAAAAGAGTAAGTGCATGACAAGGGGGCTGTACAAGTTAGATAGGGCAATTAATGAGAAAAATTCAGTGTAGTAAACAGGACCAATATAAACACAAGGTATGACATTACCTCATGATAAACAGGGAAAAAGGATTTTACAAGTATTTTTCATTTGTCTCTATGTCATATTAGGAATGTTCCCTGCAAATACATGACTGCATCTAATCTGTGTATCATTTGGTTTGTGATGCTCCTGTGCTAAAAAGTAAATCCCAATTGAAATAAGGCTACATAACGAACAGGAAGAAAAACACATAATAAAAGCTTTTTTTTCCCCCACAGTGATGTTATGAAGGTTTGATATGGTCATAGAGAATGTTCTTCCCACTGAATTTCAGTTACACCATTTTTCTAATAAACGGAGATCATTTCACAGAGAAGGTGACATATATTAGGATAAGAGTTGGCACAGATGAAAAGCCTGGTCCTTCACACAGGAGATAATCCTCCAATGTCCATTTCCCATTAGTTAAAACATTTGTAGGATTAATGAGGATGGTGGAGACAACTTTCAAAGGGCACAAAGAATACCTCAGTTGGAGAGTTTAAAACTAGTGTGCTTACATTCTGGGATGTGTTTTCTATTTTTCTGTTTAATTATTTTATATACATATATGTATATGTACACATACACACACATACAAACATACACATATATCCACACACCAACATCCACATACATACATACACACACGAATGCATGCATGCATGCATACATACATACATACATACACACACACACACACATATACATACATACATACATACATACATACATACATACATACATACATACATACATAGAAGGGGTCTCACTATGTAGACCAGGCTGCCCTAAAACTCACAGAGATCAACCAGCCTCTGCCTCCTCAGTGCTAGGACCAAATGTATAGTCCACCATGACCAGCTTGTTTGCTGAATTTTAACTGGCAGCCAGGTTCTGGGTACTTAAAGCATCATCTTTGACCCACAAGCCACAGGCATAAGCTCTGATGATATTCACCAACAGAGTGGATGAACGAAACCCAAGGAGTACCAAGAGCAGAATGAGCCTAACCTCCCTCTGAGACATCACCTGGAGTCATTCCCATGGCAGTTCATCAGAATGATTAACACCTGAGCTACTGGTCACTTTGAAAAAATGCCATTTATAAAGTAATGACGAGACACAATTAGTTCCAGCCCATAACTCTTTACTTATGTATAATTCTCTCAGAGTTAGGTCAACACTTGCTTTGTTGTGTGTAGACACAGAACTTAAGAGTCACTACTGTTGGTCCATACCTTTAACCATACAACTTGGGAAGGAAAGGCAAACAAATCATTGTGAGTTCAGGACCAGCCTCGTCTACATACAATTTCTAAGGCAGCCAGAGCAACAAATGAAATCCCAACTCAAAAAAAGAAAAAAATCAAAAGACAACAGGAAAAAAAAAAAAGACAAACAACTTGAAATCCTTAAGAAGTTTGAAAACAGAAGTTGAGGACAGGAAGTGCACCTCATTTGGTAGAGTGCTTATCTGGCACACACAAAGCCCTGGGTTCCGTCCCCACCACCACATAAACTGGGTGTGCACACCTCTAATCCTAACACTCAGGAGGTGGAGGCAGGAGGATGATTTCAAGGTTGTCCTGTGCTACATAGAGGATATAAGACCAGTCTGGGATACATGAGGTTCTGTCTCAAAACTGAATTTTTTTTTTTAATTTAAAACAGGAAATGATGAAAAGAGGCACCAGTTGGGATGTAGGCAACAAGGGGACTACTGCCTCATCTCAGAGCTTCGTTTGCCACATCGGTAAGAAAGGGTCAGAACCACCCTGATAGTAAGTGAGAAGCTCACTGCCCAGCATGCACAAGCTACTAGCACCCTGTGAGGCTTTCCAGGGAGAAGCAGATAAGCTCTGAATGCCTACACAATGCACAGGCATCTGGAGAGTGGCAATAGCTTCTGCTCCCAAGGCTACAAATAAAAAACTTCAGAACTTTAGTTACCAAAGTGATACATACTAAGGAAAAAAGTACAGGGCTAACTTAGAATTTTATTTTCAGACCTTTAAAAGAATAGCAATTTAGAAAAAGCCTTCCCATGTGTGTGGAGTGGATTTAACCCAGAGCCTCAGGCATACAAAGCACCTGCAGCATCACTAAGCCAGAGGCTGGTTCAGAAATCCTTCTTTTAAGAATTGAGTTCCACAATATTTCTACAGCCAAGAAAGTACAAATCGACACTTTGGGAGGATTCTGTTGGCCTTCACGAACAATCTACTTCAACCAGGATTGCACCTGTCACTTAGCAATTGAATGCATTTTCAACTCTCAAATCATTACAGGAAGAAGAGTCCAGGTTTTTCCTGTCAAGATGTCACACTTCGTGAGAAATGAACTTCCTGTCTGATGTCACATAGGCCCTCAACAATTTCTGTATTTTACGACGTGGACAAGCACTAAACTGCCCAAGCCCTAGGTCCTTCCAGTGCTGCCACACAACACAAGTTCCTAACAGCTTGCTTGATAGGAAGGTCAGTTCCCACAGAGACTTGAGACTAGATGAGCAACCGTCTGTGTAGCCACAAGGACCGGTCCACTCCAGTCCTTCAAGCCACATTTATGGTCCCACACAGTGACCACAAGCACCTCTGGAACCACCCTCACACTCCAGGCTGCTGAGAACAGGAGTGTGAATTCTAGTAACTTTCCCCCATGCTTCACTGAGCTGAACACGAGACATGAGAGGACGGTGGTGAGATGATCCCAGAGATTTCTTTCCTTGCGTCCCCCGACGACACCATTGTTCACAATGCATGCAAGTCGTTTCTCAAACCAGTTTTGCTGTTGTTGTCACTGTTGTTTAGACAAAATGTGTATTGTTTGGGGGTTGTGGCTGGAGCTTGGGTGTAAGATAGCCTGCCTCCCATTTACACACAGAACATGCGTTGAATTCCTAACAGATCCTGACTACTCTCCAGGGCTCACCATTTGAGAACACCTACGTCCCTGTTATCAAAAGTACCCAAACTCGACAACAAGTAGATCTATACTGTGATTTCTTCACACACACGGAAGGAAGGAAGGAAGGAAGGAAGGAAGGAAGGAAGGAAGGAAGGAAGGAAGGAAGGAAGGAAGGAAGAAAGAAAGAAAACCTGTTAAGAAGAGCAGTCACCAATAGCTGGGGGCTGGTGTGGTAACTCAGCAGGTAAAGGTGCTTGTTACCAAATCTAAAGAGTTGAGTTCTATCTCCACAGCTCACACGATGGAAGTTGGGCAGCTGCCCCTTCTTACCTCCACAAGTGTGCTGTGTGATTTCTGTCCTGTTGTCAGCTGTATTGTTCTTTTGGAGCCCTGACACCCAGCTCCCAAATAAACCACACATGGAAGCTTATTCTTAATTGTAAATGCCTGCCCTTAGCTTGGCTTGTGTCTAGACAAATTTCTTAACTTTAAATTATCCCATGTATCTTCTACCTCTGGGTTTTTACCTTTCTCTTGCTTCTGTAATTGTATTTTTACTCTTACTCCATGGCGTGTTGTGTAGCTGCGTGGTTGGCCCCTGGAGTACTCTAAACCTCTCCTTGTTCTCTTGCTCTTTTCCCCCCAAATTTCTCTCTCTATTTATTCTCTCTACCGGTCAGCCCCACCTACAACTTCTCCTGTCTTGCTATTGGCGCAGTTCAGCTCTTTATTACACCATCAGGTATTTTAGACAAGCCAAGTAACACAATCTCATAGAGTTCAACAAATGCAACATAAAAGCAACACATCTTTGCACCATTAAACCAAATGTTCCACAGTATAAACAAATGTAACACATCTTAAAATAATATTCTACAACACTTCCCCATCTCAATGAAAATGTTACAAGAAAAAGTTGGCATAAGAGTGTAGTTCAGTATGTCTTTAGTGGACACAAGGTCCTGAAGTCAATCTCTAACATCAAAACAGAAGTCTACATTTTCTATCCATGATAGAGCTAGCTATGATCTGGAATTACTCTTAGAATGCACATTTCAAGTCCATATGTTGACTTTTCATGTTCACTCGGATAAGGCTTTATTGGAGGGCAGGGATATACTTCTTCCCTCCTCTCACAACAGAGTGAAGTAGTTTGGATATTCATACTTACACCACATAACTCTGTAGATTTATGTCTAAAATGAGCTACCTTTTAATTTTAAGAACAAAAAATCCACAATTACAACCTATATACAACAAAACATAGTTATACATCCCAGATGAGACTAGATGATCATTTGAGCCAAGGATTGGCATCATAAAGATGGTGTGTGCGTGTGGTGGGGGGGGGGACAGATTATGGGAAGAGGAAGGTGACAAAAAGAGAAAGGAGAGGAAGAGGAGAAGAAAAGAGAGAGGAGGAAGAGGAGAAGGGAGAAGCAATTAGTCAAAACAACCACCTAAAAGACTTTCCTATCACAAGTAACCTTCTGGGCTGACTCACACCACTTTCCCCAATCAACTACATACTTGAAAACTTATCATTGTCATTGTAGGTATGAATGGTCCCCATACTTCTATTTTCTCTTGTACTATTTTCCATTTGGTGGCTTAAAAAATACGTGATGTAGTCTTTAAAAATTATAAATGGAAAGTTACTCTATTTCAAGCATGTATCAAGATACTCAGTGAAGTTCCTTTTAGAATAATGGTGAAAATGATATGTTCAAGTTGAGGCTAAAGTCTCCAGTAGAAGGACTATGAGTAGAGGTCTAGCCTAGGCTTGATAATAAAAGCCTATTTAAAAAAACAAAATACAACAACAACGATACCCACTGAAAGTATCTTCCTGACAGGCCTTAGGAAAATAGAAACTGAGAGAGAAATACTGGGCAGGGAAGATGCTCAGTTGATAAGAGTGTTTGCTCAGCATGTATGCAGCTCTGGGTTCTATTCCAGAATTATATAAACTGGGCATGGTAGTGCATGCCTAGAATCTGAGAAGGTAGATACTGGAAAATCAAAAGTTGGAAGTCATCCTCAGCTACCCAGTATTGTTTGAGTCCAGCCTGGGGTACATGAGTCCTGATTGAAAAACTCAAAGGAAGACACAGAAAAGGGAGCAGGGAAGGGAAAGGGAAGAAGGAAAAGGAAGCAACATTTCTATGTTAAGAATCAACATATATCTAAAAACGAATCAGATTTAAAAATATGAACACTAGTATTTTTCATGTAGCATAAAAATGTGTTGTAGGCATGTCTGAGTGGTACCAGTTCATCAAAAGACATAATCATTTCAAGACTAGCCATCCCCTGGAGACTAGTGTTCTTAAGTAGAGGTTAGATACACCAATAATGCTACTGTTGTATCTGTCAGAATAAAACAATATTCTAAAGTAACAAAAGCTAATATTTATGGATTACATACTAGGCACTTTTCTGAGAATTGTACACACAGTAAATAATTTAATCCTTACTGGAAGCCTAGATGGCAAAGCTTTTATGAATGTATACTAAGGTACAAGTGCACTTGATATGAATACGCATGCATGAAACACAAACATATACTTGGGACTGTACTGTGTAGATGCACACTTGTGTGTGGATGGAAGTACAACTCAATTTGGATAGAGAAAGAAGACACATATGGTCCCAATTGGAAGATTAGAATTTGAAGGTTTTTCCATCAGTGCACTTGGTAACCACATCATTCTAGTCAGTAAACACACAAAAATAATTCCAGTGTCATTTTTCCATTGGCAAGTACATTAGAGGATTAAATTGTTGACATATGCAAACTGGTTTTTACACCTCCAACTGATGGACAGCCTTAGACAGAAGTCACATCTCAGTTCTGTTGTGATGCCTGTCATACAGAGACTCATTCCAATCACGCAATCACCAGCTGAAATATGTTGTAAGCTCCACTGCCAAGATGCCTTGCTACCACAACGCATCCCACTCTGCAGGGCTGCAACTGCGGAAACAAAGCCACACTGGCAAGCACCCCACAACCTTGCAATGCCTTCCCCAGTGATCAGAGGCTTCCTCAGACATGGGAAGATTAATTCTTAAGGGTTTTGTGTGTGTGTGTGTGTGTGTGTGTGTGTGTGTGTGTGTGTGTGTGTGTGTAGCTGAGGATTTAACCCAGGGCCTTGTGCTTGCTAGGCAAGCACTCTACCACTGAGCTAAATCCCCAACTGGAAGATTAATTCTTTATGAATGAGCATTGTGGGGTAAATTGTTTTAGTTTTTCTAAATGTAAGAAAGAAAAGTATATGAGGCCTCCTAGAGTTTCAAATTAATAATGATGCTTTAAATAAAAAAAATAATAAATATGCTCAAAAACTCTCAGGAAAATGAACCACTCTGAATCCTGGGTAAAACCCCAGCACAAAGTAGAATCCTGTGAATATCACTGCACACCAGGCCTGTCCTAGAGAGAGACGAAGGTTTTCCTTCATTCACTCAGATAAATGTATTGAGTACTGACTGTGTGAGAGGTGTGGACCGAGGTGCTGGAGGCACACAGTGGAGCCTCTGCAGAGACGGAGCATTATAAGAAAAGAAAACAACTCCAGGTGCTGATGGGGGGAGCATGGGGGGCCAGCACTAAACCATGCACAGGAGCTACAGGGGTTGGGGTGGGGTGTGAGGGCACCATAGAGTTAGGCAGCAAATGAAGCAATGGGACCACAAAGGACTGGGTAGATGGCACAGTTGGAAAAGAGTCCAATGTCCACAAATGAAGACCTGACTGTGTCCTCCCAACACTTAGGTAAAAGCCAGGCACATTAGATTGCAAATGTAAACCCCAGCTCTGGGGATGCCAAGGAAGGAAGTTCTATGACAACGGCTGCCCAGCTAGTCCAGACAATCAATTAACTCGGGGTTTAGTGAGAGACGTTGCAGAGACCCAGAGACAGACAGGCAAACAGAGAAGACACACAGAGAGACACACGGGGGCACACAACAATTAAAGAAGTCACCTGGCATTGACCTCTGCCCTCTGCCCATGTGCACCTCCATGCATGTGTATACTCACACGTAAGTCAGACACATAGAGATGATGTGACTGCTTCCTAAAACTGTGTGTGTTCTCTCAGTACTTCATAGTCAGCTTTGCCAGGTTAGAGCCTGATGGTTCATGTCACCCCCCCCTCCCGCCGCCCTTTTTTTTTTCCTTAAGATTTTCTTTTGAATTTTATGTGTGTATGAGTGTTTGCCTTCATGGATGTGATGTACCATGTATTTGCCTAGAGTTAGATCCCCTGAAACCAAAGTTACGGATGGTTGGGAACCACCAAACAGGTTCTGGGAACTGAACCCAACTTCCGCCAGAGCAGTCAGTGTAGCAGGCAGTGTTAGAAAATCAAACCTGAGGCCAGGTATTGGGGTGAATGCTGGAAGATCAGAGAAGCAGAACAAGCCACACCCATCACTTCACCAATTCCTCAGCTGACCCTGGTTCCTCAGACTGGAAGCCTCTGAGTCCTCATCCAGAATGGATCTCAGCTGCACTGTGCTGCTCAACGCCTAAAACATAACCAACTCTAGTTCCTGGTCCTCACACCTTATATACCTTTCTGCTTTCTGCCCTCACTTCCTGGGATTAAAGGCTCACTTCGATTGGATGAAAGGCGTGAGTCACCACGTCTGGCTACTTCCAGTGCAGCCTTGCACTCACAGAGATCCATGGCCTCCAGACGGCTAGGATTAAAGGTGTGAGCGCCTCCATTTTCTAGCCTCTGTATCTAGTGGCTGTTCTGTTCTCTGACCCCAGATAGGCTTATTAGGGTGCACAATGTTTTGGGGGACACAATGTCACCACAAGTAGGTGCTCTTAACCACTGAGCTCTTTCTCAAGCCCATCCTTTTTCTTTTGTGTCTTTCCTTAAATGCTTAGAGTATCCTGGGCAGAGCTGGTATAGTCTGTAATGCAAGAATAAACACAAGTACCCAGAGGCTCAAGAAACACAGACTCTGAGCAAAGCAGTTAACCCAGTCTACCCAACTACCCCGCCCCTTTATAAGCTCTAAAGCCGGGGACGAGCCTCTCACCTCTCAGTTTTGCAAAGATTACATTCAACTCCCCCAAGAAGAACCTCCACATGACTGAGGTCAACCCGATACCACTCTTAAGCGCACCTTCTTGAGTGTGACCTCTACAGCGGCTGCTATAAAGGATTGTGAAAGGCTTGAGGAAATGTGGCATCATGATCGGCTGAGGCACCTGCCTGGTAGATGCAGAATGTTCAGAGAGGACGGCAGCGGGGCAGACTAGGGCTGCTCCAGACTCACCTCACCTGTGCAGTTTCCAACACCCAGGGCAGAGAAAACAGTGATGAAAACAGGAAGCGGGGTGGGGAACTAAGTACAAAGGACACCAACCAGAAAGGACTATTTACAGTGTTTCTCTAGACGGAAAGAGAAGCTTTAGGATGGAAAGTGGAAGCTCAAAGGAGAGAGAAAACGGGGATTGAGCCAGGGTCTGTGACACAGGCTTGTATGCCCAGCTGCTAAGGAGGCTGAAACAGGATTCCATGGGAGACCCAGTCTCAAAACTTGTAAGAATACAAAAAAGGGTGGGGGGGGGGATATGATGACACACCTCAGTTCAATAGTAACTGCCTTGTGAGATCTATTAATTGTCAGCACTGCAAAACAAAACAATCTACGCATCTCATCACGTCACCCTCAAGGGGACAGTTATCATCACCAACTCGATGAATCCCTTGACAACCCAGCCTCTTGGAGCATCTCTGTGGAATGCATGCCATGCTCACACTCCGTCCACCGTTAACAATTACTGTATTCCAGAGCCAGTTGCCTGTGGCCATCACCACACACATTGGGATGTTCTTGTTCCAGATCCCCTTATCGTTCTTCATGTTTCATCTAAGTGATATTTTTCAGAACATCCACCCCCCACCACCCTGCCCCCACACAAAAATCGACTCTAGTATAAAACTCCATTGCTGTCTGCTCTTCTCTCACCAAGAACTAAGAAAGGAAAGCCCAAGTTTTGGACCTGCCCTGCCTTGATGCAAACCATGAGCATGTGTATATGGAGTGACAATTTACATAAAACAGTTAGCCTCTCTGTGCCCCCCTTTTATTTCCTCTGAAACAGGGATGGTAAGAGTATTTATCCCCTAAGTATATTATGAAAATTATATCAGATAAAAAGCTAGAGAGGTGGCTAAGGAGTTAAAAAGACATACGGCTCTTCCACAAGACCAGAGTTTAGTTCACAGCTCCTCTAGCAGCAGCTCACAACTGCCTGTAATGCCAGCTCAAGGAGCTGACATCCTTTTGTGTGATCCCTTAGGGTACTTGGGTTCATGTTCACATACCGAGAGCCACAGATGCACACACATAATTACCAAGTTTTTAAAAGTGTGTAGAACCGTACACAGTAAGCACTCAAGGAGGCATTATCATTATGGCTGCTGTTGTTTATGGGGTGGAACACCTGCTTGCCCAAGGCCTGATTATAGACGCTACATGCTCGTAATACAGCTTCAGCACAGCTCATTCGGTAGGCTGACAAAGGCGACAGAGACAGTTCTCTCTGAAGCTGTAGGAACTGACAGCTCTCTGACTTAACACGGGTGTAAGATGACAGCTATCAGAAAAGAACATTTGCTAAATTCTCTCTCTCTCTCTCTCTCTCTCTCTCTCTCTCTCTCTCTCTCTCTCTCTCTCTCTGTGTGTGTGTGTGTGTGTGTGTGTGTGTGTGTGTGTGTGTGTGTGTCTCCCCTATACAGATGAGAAGGATTTACCTAGACAGCACAGCACTGCCACCTACAAGAAGCAGTGATGGTACATGGCCCTGCAGTGAGAAAGGGTTAACAGGAGTGCAATACTGGATTCTATAAACCCCATTCAATATTCATCAACTCAGAGGTGTCCCTAATCCCCCACCCGCTTTAGAGGAGAAGACTGTGGATCAAAGAGCTCACTTCACAGATAGTGTTGCATGAAAGCAAAGATATCAAGTTTATCCTCTGGCAGTATGCATGGTGGGCTGAACCTGCCTTGGCCACTACAGCAGGACAGTGGGGACGTGGGTAAAGATGAGCGCGTTGGGACAGCAGCTCACAGGGGACCCAAATAAGTTACACCCCTGCACTGGTCGTGCTATATTGATTTTTTTTAAAACTGACTAGTTTAAGCCTGCAGAGTCTCTGACATTTAAGGGGACTCCTTTTTAAATATTTCTGTAGGGCACATTCTTGTCCTTCAAAATGAATGAGAGCAAAAGATGATTACATTTTGTCTAGCAGGTTCACTGTTCACATCCTCTACCTTAAACATGTTCAGCCCCGAGAATCAGAGCATGCCACAGGCATTTACGAGTTAGAAAGGTGATACATATGTCGAAGATAACAGGATGTGATGGCTACACAGACAGCGTCTGCTGTGAAAATACAGCATATGATATCACCATGAAATCTGAATCTTTACAAATTGGATTTACTTAAATCAGATACACCTATAGCATGGCAATGTTCCACTTCAAAACAGGACCAGCCTTTCCCAGGAGGCAGGCGCTGATCTGTCAAACAGCTCCGGCATTCTTCGGCGCACTGTCCCAAGCCACCATTCATCACGCTTCCTACTGCGGGAAGAGCTGCTGAACTCAGCAGTCTCTCTCAGATGGGCCTGTAGCTCCCTTTCCACACACTCCCTGCATTTCGGCTTTATTCACCTATGCTTGTCACCTGTAACTGATACCCAGTGCTGGGCCCAAACACCTCAGCACAGTTCCCAAGCTCTCCACCCTGCTATCCAATGACTGGACCTCTATACTTTACCCCAACATTTGGGAGATTCTTGACCCAGTACACCATGCTCACTGTACTTCCCTGGGGTATTTAAAAGGCTTCCCTCCCTGGAACAGCACTCCATCTCAATAGAGGCCACCCAGTTATTCTCGGTTTTCTCTTAGACTAATCACTGATGTACACACTCGGGCAGGGGAAGTCCTTCTCTTCACGCGAGGCTTAACTTAAAATTCACTTTTATTATTTATAATTACATACATGTGTGGGGCCAAAACATGTACACATACTGGAGGTGTGAGCAGAGGCCAAGTATTAATTGCACGAGGCAAGAGTAAGACCACTACCACAATTCTATAACCAAAATTTGAAGCCAGCCTTATTAAACACTGGCCAGGATGATGGACACTAGCAAGGTCAATATGCAGGAGTCTAAGAATATGGTGGCAAATTACATTAGCCAGGGGCTTATAAAGGCCAAACCCACAAGGTTTCCTGCCTTAATCTAAACAGGGGCAGGCATACATCCTGACCTATTGTGTACCTACCACCTACGTGTGACCTAGCATATCCTGTGCATTTGGGGTAACCAAGTTTGTTTACAGAAGCAAAAACACATGGCTTTTTACTTGTCATCTTCCATGAACAACAGCCCATATCATCCCAGGAAGTTATTTGTTCTTGGGCAAGGGGAGTCTACAGGTTAGAGGTATTTGTGTTCTATAGATCTCTTAAACACAGTAATTTAAACTTAAAAGATAACAACAATCATCACACGAGAGGCAATGGACACCTCCCAGAGTAGTGGTTACCAGATGTCCATCATAGGTACGGTGAACCAAACTTTGGTCTTCTGTAAGAACATCAAGTGTTCTTAAGCATTTGCCATCTCTTCCACCACCATGTTAGGCTTATATTCCTACAATGCTGGGTATAATTATGCAGCAAATGTATGACTCACTGACCCATGCTCTTCCGTAAAAATACAAAGGAGACTGGCTTTGAACTTGAAAAATCGTACCTTCCACCCACAGCAACAGACACAAAACTAAGATGATATTCATCTGGCCCTCAAAAACTTCAAGAAGCTTTTTGGTGTGAACAGAAAAGGGAATTTGGAAGTATGCAGAGGAATAGACAGAGCCATGGAAGAAAGGTTTGCTGGTCAGTCTCTCTTTTTAGTTTACTTTGGATTTATTTTATGTGTATAAATGTTTTGCCTGTGTGCATGTATATGCAATATATGTGAGCAGTGATCAAGGAAGTCAAAAGAGGGCTGTCAGTCATCTGGAACCAGTTATGGACAGTTTAAATCACCACTTGTGTGCTCTGTGAGAGGAACAAGTGCTCTTAACCACTGAGCCATCTCTCCAGCCCCTGCTGGTTCGTTTTAACTGTGAACAGGACACAAAGAAGAACCACCTGGTACAAGTATTAGTGTGGAGTCATCTAGATCAGACTGGCCTGTGAGCTTACCTATGCGAGGTTGTCTATGTCATTAAAGGAGGTGGAAAGATCCACTCTAAATGTGGGTGGACACCATTTCATAGGCTGGGCCCTAGACTGTATAAGAGTTTAAAAAACAAAAGCTAGCTAGCTGAACAGCAGGCAAAGAAGAAAGGATCCAAGTGTTTATACTCCTTGCTCTTGAACACGGGATGTGAAGTGGCTAGCTGCTTCAGTTCCTACCCTGACTTCCCGAAAATGATGGACTGCTTGATTTCTGTAGTTGTAAGCCAAACAAACGCTTTCTCTCCTTAACTGCTTTCAGTGAGGGTGTATCATCCCAAGAGAAACGAAACTCAGGCACAGTGGAGAGAAAGGGGGCTTTCCACTGACGACATGGAAAGCTACTTTCTGATTGGACTCCTGAAGTCCTGCATTCCAACACTGTGTGTTCTAAGGAATGAGAAGTCTTAGGTTCCTGGGCTCAAGAAGGGCTTTAGGGAAAGTTCTACAGGGGTGACAAACGTCTTTATAAAGTGGGACTATCCAGAGGGCACAGAATTCAAGGAGGAGGCAGAAAGAGCTTAGAAGTGTGGCTTCCTTCAGGGACCATCTCCTTCTTCACTGGTGTTTCCCTTGCCATGATCGCTCTAGTGCACACTGAGGCCTCTCCCGGCTGCTTCCCAAAGCCACTCACTAAAGACAGGGACAAATGACAGAAAGAACAAGACTTCTTAGCGGAGAGAACAGGGCTTCCAAATAATCTATGAAAAGGGCACAGAAATGGCAAACAGAAAGGAAACCTGAGCATCTCAAATGCGGGCAGATGGCCCCACATTTCTCTCTGGAGACAAGGAAAGACACCTGTGGGTGGAAAATTTGTTATCAGGTAAGACGGTGACAAAAGGAAGCTCGGAATTGTGTTCAGGAGCAAAAAGCTTAATCAACAGTGAGCTTTCTTCTCTCCTTCACCAGACATCTCCCAGGTCCCAGGCTACAGGAACATCTTCAAGGTATGAGACTCCATGAACAGTGAGTGGCATAAGTTCAAGTAACCTTGAGCAATAAGGCCCAGCAAATGAAGATGCCTGAAGAGGCCAGAGTTCCATTTCTGAGACTCACGTGGTAGAAAAAGAGAACCAACTCCCTCAGATTGACCTTTGACAACTCACTCTCCCCCACGTTGTTCTCTGACACCTGTATGTATACCTTGGCATGTGTGAACCCAAGCTACCCACATGCACACAGGAATAAATAACCTGTTGGTTTTGTGTGAATGTCTGCCACATGAACGCAATGCCATTGGGGCTGGAAGTGAACATGAGAATGCCCTAGAGCTCTATGTACAGGAAGTAGTAATCTGTCTGCTGTGGATGCTGGGAACTAAACTCAGGTCTTCTGGGAGAACAGGAAGCACTCTCCAGCTGCCGAACCATCTTTCCAGCACCAATAAATTTTATTTTGTAGCGAATTGACCCAGAAACTCCCTAGGTAAACAAAATGACAAACAGCTAAAGAATACAAGACTCCTGGGTCCCAGCAGATAAACATTAGAGATAGAACACATTAGGTATGTAAAACAAATTGCTAAACAATCTTAATAATAAAAATTTTAAAAAAAAAAAAAAGCAAGCCAGATATCGGGGTGAGGACTGAGAGATCAGAGGATTAGGACAAGCCACAGTCAACCTCACCTTACCAACTCCTCAGCTTCCAGAGAGACCTACTTCCTACATACCACACCTGAATGCCTTTCTGTCCCTGCCCTCTTACTTCCTCACTCTGCCCAGTTCTATCACTTCCCATCTGTCTGTACAGACCTCCAGACCTCTATGGTTAACTAGTGCTGGGAATAAAGGCATGTGTCACATGCCAAGATCTGTTCCTAGTGTGGCCTTGAACACACAGAGATCTGGATGAATGTCTGCCCCACGAATGCTAAGATTAAGGGCTTGTGTTACCACTGCCTGGTTTCTATGTATAATATAATGGCTGTTTTTTTCCTCTGATCCTCAGATAAGCTTTACTGGGGTGCACAAATAAAATATCACCACATAGGTAGATTAAGGAGGCAGGCTGGCTAAGGTAACCCTTACTTGAAAAGAAAGACCCAGGGTTTTGAAGGGCAAGCTGTGTACTACAAAGTTTAAGCTGCTGATTTTACTTTTTAAAATGTGCACTGCACTTCAGGAAAAGAATTTATAACCTGTCTACCTATGGGAATGGTTCCAAAATGGTGAATATATAGAACTAACTACGCTACAATTTATGCAAGGCCAAATCAGGTGGGTGAACAGTCACCTGGGCTAAACACATCAATGCGTTCTTCAATAAATGGTACCTAGTATACAATACAAGCCCCTGTCCCATATCAGCGATAATATAGGCCAACAAATTTAATGAAGATTTCATGACTTTCATGTTGCAATACAATTAAGATTCCTAGCAGTCAAATCATCCTACAAACATATGTCCCAAGTCTGACCTCTGGGTTAAATAATTACACTTAAATATATCCATTAAAAGCTACATTATACAACAACATTCTATAGGTGTTTTATTTTTTTGAGTCAAGGTAGCCTAGGATGGCCTAGAACATGTTACATAACTAAAAATGACCTTGAATTTCTATCTTCCAAGTGTTAGGACAACCACTGAGTATCACCACGTGTGATTTACTCAGTCTTACAAGTTGAACAGAAAGACATCGTGTGTGTGTGTGTGTGTGTGTGTGTGTGTGTGTGTGTGTGTGTGTATGCATGCCCTCTATCAACTGACCTACACCCTCATGCAGAGTATTTTAAACTTATGTGCACCAGACTGGAGTCATCACATAGCTCCAAAGCCAGTCACTTTTCCTTGTGCTTCTTCAATAGGCTCTTTCTGGCACCTCAACGGAAAACTATAAACCCATTCATCTTAACTCTGTTTTACTTCTTCTTGTACCTTGAAAGTTCACAGTTGTTGGCTAAATTCTATCAAAACATCTTTACATGCCTAAATTCTTCTTATTCACCTTACTCTCTCAAACAGACCTGCCTCCTCTCAAGAGCTTGATGAGAAAACATAACATACCACTTACCACTATTTATAATAATAATAAAAAAATTCCTTCCCCCAGACAGCTGCCAGTATGCTTTTTAAACACACATGTGCGTGTGCGCATGGACAAACACACACAACTAAAACTCACTCACACAGAGATTTCCAGAAGCGACCCATCTGGTTGAAAACTCCACAATGATTTCTCTTTACCAACCACTTTGAGAAGCAGGCCCTAACAATGGTTCACCCCAGTTATTTCACTTGTCCCTTTTTTTTTTTTTTAAACACTGGACCTCCAAAAACACTTATGTCATTCCTTCTAGACAAAGGTTAACATTCAGAGCTCACTCCAACATTCATCTGTGGACACTCTATTTTAGTGCTGTTTCCTGAGTTCGTGACACTGTGGCAGGGACCCTTCTCAGGGGTTTTCAGGAGGTAGTTAACAAACGTCTGTTGTTGAACAAGCAGGAACTCAAGTTCAGGAATGACATTTATTTGAACAAACAGAAGTACACATCTCTTTCAGAAACGGCCAAGACTCTGAAGGGAGCATGGATCATAATGGAGGGTAACAGACCACAGGCTGCCACCTGCCCACAGGTAAATACACAGGCACATTATTTCAGGACACTGGCAAGCACTTCTGGGCAGAAGCCAACTCCTGCAAAGTGGATGCATTTGTCTTGCTAAGGGGCAGCCATGACAGCATCTGTCAGGAGGAGCTCAGACAGAGGAGCTCAGAGCCCAGCCTAGTGGTAACAGGATATGCCAGTATCTGGTTGGAGCACAAACAAGTTAGACTTTCTTCCTCTGGCACAGGGCAGGCGCAGGGCCAAGCACACACAGTGCTCTCTGTTTTTGCAAGTCTAATGTGGTCTGTGGAGGGGAGGGGTGAGAGATCACCAGTTCATAATGACTCTCATTATGTCTGCGGTGCTCTGAGCCAAGATTAGGCACTAGACAATCCTCTGTCCAGTGTCAAGGGCTTTCAACTGCCCTTTCAACAGGATAATTCCACTTAAAACTAATTTAGGTTTCTTATAACTCAGGCTACCAAAACTGATACACTTCACTGTCTCAGGCTGGAAAAAGAGGTTAATGTCTGCTCCAAATAAAAATACAGACTCGGGTCTGGAGTCCTCGAAGGACGAACATGAGCTACAACAAACACAACACCCTAAAAATCTCACACCATCTGCCAAGCTGCCAGCTGCCCCACAGGAATTCTGACCCTCCACTTCTAAAGATGACAGTCCTTTTAGTAGGGAGCTCAGAGAACATCCCAGGGGAACTTTAGAAAAGATATCACCATTCCCACCAAGATAACAAGGTTGTCTGAGGTTCATTTCCGGGCAGAAACTGGGCTCTTGAGATAATTATTATTTTTGGTTTGAAGAGCAAAACTAAGTCATTTCTAAGTAGACCTTTACAGTAGAAACTGACAAGTGAAGCTCTGAGTCCTTAAGCTTTCAAACACTAATATAGCTTTTTCTTCTAAGCACAGAAAAGATTTAGTGACAAATCCAAGAGTACAACCTCGAGTAGCAGCTGATGCTTATAATTTGAGCACCAATTCCACTCTTGACTAAGACTAGCCAGCTGAGCGAACACAGCAAAACTCAGCCTTGAAAAATAAATTACAAAGAAAAAAAGTAACGCATGCAGTTTACAAGCACACATAAAGACAACATGGTCATTCAGGGGACCGAAAATTCAGAAAAAGATTATAAGGGAAGAAAGGACAAAGACAAACGATTCTTGCCTATTTAAATTAAAGAGTCATATCTCAAGGCTCCAAAACTTATTGCTATAAATGGGCTAAACCCACAAATGTTTGTGCAGACACCAAAATTCTCCATTAAATAAAATTAATCCTATATAGCTATCAAGGCAGTGAGTCCTCCTTTTCAAGCACACAGGCTTTGATGTGGTAATTTCTCCAAGGGTCACTCTATAACAAAGTAGTTGTCTGTGCCTACCCAAGCCATTGCTTGAAACAACTATGCATAATATTCTTGAGGAGAATTACCGCATGAAACTTTGCATTTAAAGGATAAATATTTAAAAATAACCTCTGCATTGAAAGGAAATATACAATCCACAACACCATGAAGGAGCATGGAAATCTAAAGTTCACATGATGAATAAGCACCCTGATGAATACTAACAGAACCCCCAAACGTTTTTACTGTGTCCAGAGTTCCTGTGCCCGTCCCACAAGCAGCACAGGTTAAAGCAGATGACTGCTGACACTGGAGAATCGGAGTTATCTTTTTCCATGAAGCTCTAGATTTGATAGATGGGGTGAACCAAAAATGCTCAAGAGATCCTTGAAAAGCAATAATCTTTAAAAAGCACCGCCTCCTGAATCTCAATTCACCTCTGACATTTACTTGGTCTAATTCACGTATTCTAAGGTAGAAGAAACGGACATCCAGAGCGCAGTCAAGCCAAACTCCTGCTACATGGTAGCCAAGTACAGACAGTGTTAAATCACACAGGTTAGCTGTCATCCTCACTCAGTTCTACAGTGGTCCAAGAAAGGGAGCCCCAGAAGCTCCGACCTGCCCCAAGTCCTTTCAATGTCTTCCTAAGAGCCCACTGGAACACCTCCACCTGTGAGACTTCCCCCTCAGCCAATGCCATCATTTACCACTTCAGCCTTCTCTCCTTGCATCCTCACCAATTTTTTTTTCTCCACCTGAATCCTCCTGAAATATGACTTCAGTCTCCAATAAGCCTTGCCAAAACAAAAGTAATGCACTCCTTAATCTGAACTTCTCCGTTCCACTCGCAAGACAGCTGCAAAAGCTCTAGCAAAGTAAGCAGCAGACAGCTAGCTAGGTTTTTCAGCAACAAAGGACAGCAACGCACTTTTCCATTTGGGGCTGCAGAGGGAGCCAGAACCATGCAATGTGGAAAAAGCAAGTCAGAAGTCTTCCTAGGACTGGGTGATTCCAAGGATGTTGAAGAATATCAACACAGGCATACTGTAGGCATCACTTAGCCAAGGTAAATAAATAGTCAATACTCTCAAATCAGGAGGTGTTCTTGTAAGAGCTCTTTCTGGGGGAGGGGGGGATTTTCTGGAAAGGATGTTAGAAAGAATTTTAAATTTTTTATTTGTATGTGTTCATGTGTGTTTGTGTGTCAGGTGAGTGGGGAAGCCAGAAGAGGGTGTTAGATTTCCTGGGGCTGGAGTTACCAGTGGTTCCGAATCACACAAGGTAACTGCTGGCAAGGGAACTCAGGTCTTTGGCAAGAGCAGTTGTTCTTACCTGCTGAGCTATCTCTCCAACCCCTGTGGTGTTTTCGGAAACAGTTTAGTCGAAGCTGCCCTGACTTCTCCCCTCTAACACACAGTATTAGATCAGTAGGCAGAGAAGGAGGAGCAGAAGGCAGGGTCAGAGGCAGAGACACATGTTTGAAGAAGTAAGACTGCCAATACAAAAAGAGAGAAACCCCTGACTGATCCCACTCTGTGATGTTGTGACAGGTCATGAAAGGAGGCTCAGGAGACTGTCACCTCCAAGACTCCCCCGTGACAGTGAAATGCCACAGCAAACACAGCAGAAGACAGCCCATCCTCATCAGTGGCAAGACAACAGCTAACTCGTACAACCAAGCAATAAAGACAGCTTGTTCTCTGACAGCTCTTTCCCTACAAACCAAAGACACACAATAACAAGCTAGGATGGCATCAGTGTGTTTATACTGTAACTCAGAGACAGTTAAGATTCTGCACAACACGAAGGTCTAGGCAAAGCCTCGACAATTTCCTGAGTCCAACTCTGCAGCTTGGTCACCCTGTGACACACATTGAACATGGAAAACAGCAACAGAGATTCTGAAAAAAGAAAAATTGAAGAGAGAATGAATATGAAAGTGTGTGCTCATGTGTAAAGTCCAAATTCAAAAGGTATGGGGACATAGGACCAATCTAGACAAGCACATCCTTCCCAAGACGCTGTTTTCTTTAAACTGTATAAGCAGGGCTGGAAATGAAGTTCTACTTCAGAATACTTGCTCAGAATACCCCCGTGCCCTTGTTGAGGAGATGGGGTGAGGTTCAGTAGTTGAGCGCTTGCCTAGAATCCCCCAGTGAGGAACACGTGGTGGCACATATTCCTGAACAGTAAATAAAATAACACAATAAAGTGACCTAGAAGCTGCAAAACCATTAGTCACAAACAAGAACATTAAAATATATAGGATCAGATACATTTAGATATTTAAGACAATGTTTTTTGAAACCATAGAACCTAAACCTGTAAAAATGTTAAAAGAAACACAGTAGGAAAGACTGGTGAACATGAGACACAGCAATAGAATGGACCAAAAGGAAACACACACACACACACACACACACACACACACACACACACACACACACACATACACACAAATAAAGTACAGAAAGTTAACTACAAGATAACAAACAGCTTGATATCTGGGTAACTGGAGTCTCTTTAAAGGTTCAATACAAGAGATGATTCCCTTAAAAGAAAAACATTAAGAGGCTGGAAAGAAAGCTCAGAGGTTAAGGGCACACTGACTGCTCTTCCAGAGGTCCTGAGTTCATTCTCAGCAACCACATGTTGTCTCACAATCACCTATAATGAGATCTGGTGCCCTCTTTTGGAGTGCAGGCATACATGCAGACAAAAAAATACATACATAATAAACATTTATTTAGCCAGGCGGTGGTGGCCCACACCTTTAATCCCAGCACTTGGGAGGCAGAGGCAGATGGATCTTTATGAGTTCGAGGCCAGCCTGTTCTACAGAGTGAGATCCAGGAAAGGCGCAAAGCTACATACGGAAACCCTGTCTCAAAAAACAAAAAACAAAACAAAAAAAAAAACAACACCCAAAACAAAACAAAACAAAAAAACCAAAGATTTAATTTTTAAAAAAAGATTAACAGGGGCTAGAGAAATGATTCAGTAGCTAAGAGCTCTTGCTTCCCTTCCGAAGATACCCAGTTCAGTTCCCAGCAGCAAGATTGGATGGTTCACAACTACCTGTAACTAGAATTCCAGGATACCTAACACCACGTCCTTCTCTCTGAGGGCACCCACACTCATGTGCACATATACAGACATACATGCACACTCATATACACACACAATCATGTACACACATACCACAAAAATAAATGCTTGAGGTCATAATGGCATAATATTTTTAACCTAATTTCTTTATTGATTTTATGGGACTTCCACATCATTCAGACCAATTCCACCCACCTCCTAGTCCCCTCATACCCACCCCTCAATCCTACATCATCTCTCCATCCAAAAGAAATTTTAAGAAATTCAAAACAAACACACAATAAAAACAACAACAACAACACACACACACACACACACACACACACACACACACACACACACACAAAACCAAAAAAACAAAAAACAAAACCCTCTTTGCTCAGTCTTGCCTGCTTCTCCAATGCCTCTTCATTCGCACGACCCAGTTTTAATAAAGATAAAAAATTATGGCCCCAGAGAATAAAACAGCTCAACAAACACAACCTGAAAGAAACATGAACAATGCTATACCAAGGCTCAGATCAATCCAACACCCTAACGCAGGGATTAAAATCTCTGAGCAGTACAAAATAGACTTGCTACAGTAAGAAGAATTTACAGATCAATCCAACACCCTAACGCAGGGATTAAAATCTCTGAGCAGTACAAAATAGACTTGCTACAGTAAGAAGAATTTAGGTGGCATCGGATGTCTTATGGGAAATGAGACAGCATATCAACATTTTACACACACCACACACACACACACACACACACACACACACACACACACACACACACACGCCATTAAGTCCAAAGCAATAATTAAAAACAAAGAAGTACAAATAATACATCAACAAAACACTTTAGGTGGAATCGTGAAAAAATCACTTTATTAATTAAAAAAACAAGACAGAAAGTAACAAAAAATAAAAGAGGATAGCAGCAATAGAAAATAAATGACAATATGACCGACTGAGAGCTGACCTCGATGAAGAACACTCCTACAAAAAGACAGAGGCAAGAGCTGGAGAGACAGCTTAGTCATGTGTCTCCCAAATGCCTCTGACTCTAGGTCCAAATGATGGGGATCAAAGACACTTTTACAGCGTATACCCCCGTGTGCAAGCATGTACATACACATACACACACACAGACGCACACACACTTGCATGCGCACATACATACACACACAGGTGTGTGCACAGGCACAGAGATAATTTTTTAAAATGAAAATTTTTTAAAATGACAGAAATAATGAGTAAAATAGAACTTTATATATACACTATTTTTTTGAAAGTACATTTCAGAGCAAGGACTACAACCAAGAAGGATGACAGCTATTTAATAATAATAATAATAATAATAATAATAATAGCATACAAAATCAACACAACGTAACAATCCTAATGTTTATGCACATAGTAACATGGGCTTTATATCAGAGACCAGATAAGGAGAAAGTTCAAAACTGAATTACAGACTGAGACATGAAAATCTCTCTCTAAACAATTCTAAAGGGGTGGGGGGAAACACTGTACAATATTCTACCCAGCCACTGGGATAAACTATATTGCCCATGCAGAGAGATTACCTACATCAAGAAACCATATCACATTGGGGATTTAGCTCAGTGGTAGAGCGTTTGCCTAGCAAGCACAAGGCCCTGGGTTCGATCCTCAGCTCAAAAAAAAAAAACAAAAACAAAAACAAAACAAAACAAAAAGAAACCATAACATGACGGTAAATTGAATGTCAATAAATTTTAAGTGTGAAATGAAAAAAAGTATGTTTGTGTTTTATCTTGAAATCACAAGGTTAAACTGTTATCCATACTAGAAAGATCTCTGGAAAACTTTCTGCAAAGTAAGACACTTTTAAGCCCATGATCACAAGGCGAGCTAAAAACTATTCTGAGCAGAAAATGAAAACTTACTGGAATCTGTGAGTTACTGCTAAAGAAGTGTTACAGGGTAAAAGTATCTGCCTACATTAGAAAAGGTGCTTCCGGCTTCTACTTAAAAATAAAACTAATATACAGCAGTGTGGTTATCACATATCCTTAAGGAATCCTAGTACTCAGAGGGCCGAAGTACAAGTACTAGGCCATCTAGAATACACATTAAAGAATTCTGCTCCCACATCAAAAAAAAAAAAACAAAAGGTTTAAAAAAAAGGAAGGGAGCAAAAATATGAGCAAAGTAAAGCTAAGGTAAACAGAAAAAAGGAAATCAATGAAATATAAACCAGCAGAGAAAAATCAATGGCAGCAAAGCTGCTTCTTTGAGGAAATTGATAAAACAGATAAATGCCTATTCATACTCACATGCAGGGAGAGCAGAGGGAACAGAGATATAGACAAAGAGCAGCTCTTACAATAATGAATGCAGATCACCACGGACTAGAGAGCTGTTGAAACAATACGGGGATATAATACAGAGAGCTGAGTCAAGACATGAATACTCAGATGAAATGGACAAAGTCATCGAAAACATAAATTATAGATGACTCAAAAGGAAACAGGTCACAGGAAGAGTTCACCACACAATTACCTGACTGTTTATGCAACTTTTCCTTACCCTCCAACCTCAACCAAGACAAAGCAAAACGAAAATAACACTCCAGCCCCATAGGGACACACTGATTAAAGTCTACCTAACATTTAAGGAAAAAAACTGGCAAAGCTCTCCAAAATACCTTCTACGAAACAGAAGAAGGCATATTTCTCTTCCCTGTGGTGTCGGCATGACAGACAGACACTAAAATCAGTAACAGGAAAACCTGAGATGAGTTTATCTCATAAGCACAGAATAGGTACAAATATGTTATTCAAAAAAATGTTTAGCTCAAAACCCATGCATGGCTTAGTTTGGGCTTATTCTTCCTGGTGGAGTAAGTGGGGGGAGACAGAGAGCACTAAGTGAGAGGAGAAGGAAAAAGAGAAGGTGGAGAAGGAGGAGGAGGAGGAGGAGGAGGAGGAGGAGGAGGAGGAGGAGGAGGAGGAGGGAGAAAGACAGACAGTGTGTGCTCTTGTGAGCAAGAACAGAGTGTGGTACAGACCACACTCGGTTTAACAACTGGTATGTACTCAGTGAGTATCTGCAATAACTGGCATTCTAAGCAGCCTAAGCACTTTCAGATACGAGTTAGCTTATTCTGTAAATATATAAAAAGTGACTTCCGCCATTGCTTTTCCTGCTTAGGGAAATCTTCAAGCCAACCATCGCACTGGTTGAGAGTAAGAAACCAACAACATAGGAAAGAGAATATATAGAAAATGCTTTGTACAGGAACCCGACAAATTATATTGCTGTGTACATGCATAAAACTCCTTCACAACTAATTTAACAATTCTGGATCAATGCTAGCCAGGCTCCAAACTAACGTGTGCACTGAGTCAAAGGCCTCCTCAAAAGGTATAGAAGTCTGCAAGGAGAAAAGTACCTCCTATGATAGTTTTCCAACACGAGCTATTCAACATTACAGCTGAGAACAGAGCATGTCTGAGATGCCAAAACTCACCCTCACAAATGAAACAGTATGTGACCCAGAGAGGACTATGAAACATGTTCTCCCATACACTCAAATTAACACTTGTAATACACTTCCGCCGACAAACAAGTTTTAAGAAAATAGAAAAGCTTATATTACTTATTTCCAAAGTCCTAGAAAAGTCTTAGTTAATGGTTAAGTCTGTTTTGTGTTACCCGTTTTACAAGATACAAAAACAGCTTCCTTAAAACAGCACAGAAAACGAGCCTGCTTAACATAGGTAAGTTATAATGAAAACAGATTTGGAGTGCTCCAATAAATCTGTCTGCAGGTAGAGAGAGAGGACAGCATTAGTGGGTAATGGTCTGTATTTAATCACAAGACTGGCCAGAGATCACAAGCCAGAGATCCAGCCTTGGGGGAGACTGTGTGAAGGCAACGGCTAGCTTTAATGGTCAACATGGGACAATGTAGAACCAGCTTGGAAAAGTGTCACACTGATCTAGATGATGTTGTTCTGTGGTCATGTCTGAGGGGGATTGGTGGGGACGGTGTTAACTGAAATGGAAAGACCCCAGCCCACTTTGTGCAGCACCATCCCCAGAGTTTGGGGATGAGCTGAGTACAATAAGCAGACACGAACTCACGTTTCATTGCTCCTGAAGACAGCTGTACTGTGACTAGATGGTTTAAAGTTCCGACTACCTCCCTTCTCCGCCATGATGGACTGTAATCTGAAACCGTGTGTTCACATCAACCCTTTCCTCAGTTTGGATCTGTCAGGATATTTTACCACAGCAAGAGGAGGGAAACGAGGATCATGTATACACCCGAAGAGCCAAAGATGGCATGGCTTGATGTGCCAGGACTTCCCAAGCAGCAGGCAGCCTGCAGACAGCGTCCCTGGCATCCTTGGGTCAGTCAACACTCACCAAGCTCCTGGTATTGGCAAAAATAGAAGTTTTATTCTCTGCTCCATTCAATTTTCCCATCTTAATTAACAATCAAAAAAATAATAAATAAAAAACAAAGAAAACCACTCAAGTGTAAACATTAAACCAGAAACAGGCATTTCTTCAGGCAAATATATCCTGTTTTGGACATCTGCCTATAATTTCTGCAAAAAAAAAAAAAAAAGTTCACATTTACACAATTCTAATTGCTGAAACAATCGAACCTAAAGAGACAGTATGAAAATAAACACTTGCACATGTATTTGGATGAGGGGAAAGCCTCCTCACGCATTAATAAGAAGCAAACTGCACTCAACTCTCGGTCTCAGATGACACAGCCAGAGGGAGACCTTAATGGTTGTAGCTCAAAAATCCTCACTTGAGATCACAAATACAGCTGTGAGGAAACTCTCCCAAGAAAAAACATATGGCATTATAAAAACCACAAGGAAGATGACTAGGGAAAAAAGGGCATCTCCCTCATTCCACAACCCTTCAAAGAGTATCTTATGCAGTTTATTGCTTTAAAATGATCCAAAGTAATTAAATAGCACAAGGATAGAGCCCTAGAAAAGAGGAGCTCCCCTGTCTGCCATGATTACAGCACACTAGGTAAAGTACGATGTGATGTGCAGGGATCCTTCTGGAGGAAGTAATAATAATAACCAAAGCATCACCTGAGGCTACTGAGCAGTCACAGAAAGGGGTATAATTTTTGATACTTATCCATTGTGTATCACTGGGGTACAGGAAAAAAGTCCCAGAGGCAAAGGAGTTAATGTACAGATGTCACCATTTACTAAGGGAAACATTTAGTGATAGAAGGAAAGAGATACAGACATAATTAATTGCATTCCACTGCCATGAATTACTCCAAATATGCAGTTTGTATTGTTCATTTACAAAGACTTGAAATTGTGACCGTGAGATCAACAACACCAGGTAAGATCATCCCCAAGCAAATGGGTTGGAGGAAGTCATATTTAATCTCTTCTCAGGAAGGGGCTTCTATTCTCTGCACAAATAGCAGCATGCATCCATTACACTCAGGGTTTTCAGTCCCACTTGAACGCAAGAATCTATAGTGGTTGATTACATGTAATTACACATAGAGTCACCACAGTGGGCCATAGATGTAAAGCACATATGCTGTGGTGCCTCTGTTACACATTTAATGGCACCTTCAAGTAAAATACTTAAATGACAAATGTTCAATGTTTCTAGATCTTTAAAATTGAGCTGATAGTTAAAGGAAAGGGAGTTTTGAAGATTTCAGAATGTGTAACTGTTTCACATGGTGCTAGGGGCACACAACAAGCACATTCCGCTGTAACCACAAGGAAAGGCAATAATTTCACTAGCAGAAAAAGCACCCGTGGTGAGGAACGACTTGTAGGTGATTCCTCTTTCTACCCTCTTTCCCATAAAGCATCCTTGCAGTCTAAAGAATATACAGGTCAAGACTTATACCTTCTACTTAACTAACTACAACAATGACACAGCAACCCACACTGTCTTCCAGGGTTTCTAAGAATGAGTTTAAAGCAATGGCTACAGATTATAACCCAGAACCAACCAGGAAGAGAGCCTCATCAAGGTACCCTCTGGATCTACCGAACCAATGAACACGTCTGTGAGGGATTCTCTTGATTATATTAACTAGAGAGGGAAGGAAGACCCAGGCCACCATGGGCTGCAACATTTACTGATTTGGGGTTCTGGAGCATAAAGGAGAAAGAAAGATAGCCAAGTACAAAACCTGCATATATTCATTCATTTTCCTCTGATTTTCCCTGAGGCTGTGATGGGACCCGGTCCCTTTGAATCCCGAAATTTACTGCTGAAAAATGATGGGCCGTGACCTGGAATGGAAACCCAAATAAAACCCTTTCTCTCCTACCTTGCTCTTTCAAAGAAATATTTTATCACAGTCACAGAAAGGAACCTAGGACAGTAGGGAAACATTTCCTCTCCCATTAACTGACTGCTGCATTCTGCTTACAAAGGTTTTCACACTGGAAAGAAGGCAAAGCACTTAAGATCAGCTGGTGCTATGCCAGCACACCGGTGTTTATTTCCCAGCAACTAGACAGGCCGGCTCACAAGAACCTGTATCTCCAGCTCCAGGGGATCCAACCCCTCTTCCAGCCTCCTTGATTGTCTGCGCGCGCGCGCACGCACGCACACACACACACACACACACACACACACACACACACACACACACTCTTTTCTTTTTCAGTTTTGCTTGCTTGCTTGTTCATTTGTTTATAAGGGTGATGGAAGCTGGAGCCAACAAACAACAGTGACATTAAAATCCTCGGATCCTGGCCCAATGTAGTTTCAGACAAACACTGATGTTTCCAGCACTTTCATTCAGTCAAAAAAAATATGAAATGATTGTGCAAAAAGAGCTATAACACAGCACCAATGAAACAGAACTTTCAGGACACTGCAGGCCGCTTTTTTCTACAGCTTTCCAAAGAGACGGGCATATAAATCATGGCATCAACATCCTTATACAATTTACTGGTAACAACAGAAAAGCCCTTGCACCAATAAATTTTCCCATCAATATTAATTTGGCAGAATAATGAGGATCAAATCATACTTTACTTTCTTGGGTTTCAAGCCCTGAGCATTTATTTGCACAGAAATTTACCTCATTAGCATTGGAGACCACCCCCCCCCTTCACCCCCACCCCGCAAACAGCCAGGGTAGGCTCTTAAAAATTACTGCTCACAGCACTCAGGCCTCCGTTTCTATTAGGAAAAGCTCCTGGCGTGACCAAATGCTGCAGCAATACAAGTGCTCAGAAAAAGCCACAATTGGGGGGGGTGGGGGGGTGGAACACCAAACAAACACAAAACTACAGTCTGTGAAGCTTTTGGAGGCAATCCCACTACAAGCTAAGGTTATTTTTACAAAAATGTAGTCCTCCAAAATATTTTTCTTTCCGATTTCCTAGATTGGTATGAATTTCAACAAACAGAGGAGGATTTTCTTGGTCATAAGTTAACCTTTTCAAAACATGTAATTCTGGGGTTTAGGGACACTGCTAAGTCAGTGCCCTGCTTGGGTTGAATCACAAAGACCTCAGTTCTATCTCCAGAACCCATGCTAAAAATTCAGAAAACAAACAACAAAAAAGAGTGTTGCTGCGTGAACTTATAATTACAGAGCTGAGCTGCCAAAGACAAGGGAATCTCTGAGGCTTCCTGGTCAAACTCCATGAGTGTGTGGCTCACAACACCCTGTAACTCCATCTCCACAGGACACAATGTTCTTTTTGGCCTCCCTGGGCCCCCTCATGTACACACACACACACACACACACACACACACACACACACACCCCAAAACAAAACACCTTATATAGTTTTCATACCAAAATAATTAAGATGACCAAACTAACATATGTCATCTTTTGTTTTAAAACAAAACTTTTATGAATGAACTGGAAACTATTAGTACTCCCATTCTAAATCTTGGGTCTAAATTCCTATTCAAATACTCCTGCTCCAAAGTTCTACTTGCAATAAAAATAATCTACTTCCAATTAAACAGAGCAATAAGCAGTGATAGCTATATTTCAGGTTTTGTTTTATAAAGATTATCAATAAAAGATGACACTTCTAAACAACTATGAACCTCGTTATTCTAAGAGTTCCAGAGCAAATGGTTACAGGAAGGGCAGTTTCTAGAAACTGCCTGCAAGTGGGGGGATGAGGCAACAGCTCTGTCAGAAAAGGGAGGATCTGAGTTTGATCTCCAGAATTGACATTTCAAAAAGAAAAGCTGTAGTAGTACACATCTATAACCTTGCTACTGGGGAGGCAGAGACAGAAGATCAGTGAGGTTCCCCGGGATACGCAGCTCAGCACGCTTAGCCAATGCTCAGCCAGTTCCAGGCCACTTAGACGTCTGTCTGAAAAAGTAAGGTAGACCGTGAATAAGCAGTCCTCAAGCCCTCAAGCCACAGATACACACACACACACACACACACACACACACACACACACACACACACACACAGAGAGAGAGAGACAGAGACAGAGACAGAGACAGAGACAGAGAGAAAGGCAGAGAGACAGAGAAAGACAGAGACAGAAAACATGACCTCTTGTTTGTTCTAAAGACATATTTCTGGAAACACTGAAGATCCATCAAAAGTTTAATAATATGGGACCAGTGAGATGGCTCAGCAGGTAAAGACTTTGCTACACACAAAGACAAAACCTGATGATCTCAGGACCCATAAGTGGAAAGAAAGAATCAACTATTATAAACTAACTTCTACTCACATGTCATGGTATATATCCCACTCTCCACATAATTAAATAAATGGGATGTGTGTGTGTGTTTAATTTTAATAAACTGCAACGAATGAGAGCCAAATAATTCCTAATAAATGGTATCTGAGATAAAATGGAGGAACCCTGAAGTCTTTTTTTTTTTTTTAAATAAAAATCAAGAATCCAAGAGGAAGGATAACAAGCAGCACATCACTGTTTATAGTACAAGCTGATACTTTCAGGACACATCATTTGTTCTCAAAACCTTCTTGAAAAGGCAGAAGGGAGGTCGAGAAAAATGGCACAGAGAGGAAGAAACAATTTCTCAGAATATGTGAGCATCTCTGGGAAGGTACTCAAATTTGGGGGTCATTCCACCTTACCACCTCCTCTGTGCCGTGCTTAACCAGTGTATCTGGCACATGCTGACTGTTAAGAGCTTCACATGTGGGGGAGTGTCAAGCCATGAGAACATCAATGACAGAGTGGTCTTCAAATGCACACCTTCCATATATAAAGTTCATACACAAAGGCCTCTCAGACCAAGCTTACTGAAGGAGCAAGTAAGGAAAAAAAAAGGATTAATTGGGTCACTTGATAAAAATTCATACTGTTTCGAAGGTCTAAACACTTTAGACAGAAGACCTCTAAGACCATCATTTTACAACATAGAAGAGCACCCTTGAACTGTGGACTGGTGGCTGTGGAGCCCCCCTGGGACTGGACTAGGCACTCTGGATACGGAAGACAGTTGTTTGGCTCGAACTGTTTGGGGGGCACCCAGGCAGGGGGATCGGGATCTGTCCCTGGTCTATGGCAAGGCTTCTGGAATCCAGTGCCTGTGGTGTGACACCTTGCACAGCCTTGGTGCAGTGGGAAGGGGCTTGGATCCTGCCTAGGCTCAGTGTGCTGGGCTCTGCTGACTCCCCATGGGAGATGTCGATTTGGGGGATGTGGGGATGCGGAGTGGCTTGGGAAGGAGGACTGGGGGGGTGGAAGGAGGGAGGATGGGGGTCTGTGTATAGCATGTGCAGTGAGTAAAAAATTTCTTAATAAAGAAAAATGAAAAAAAAGAATTAAAAAAAGATCTCCCATTTACTTCTGGAAGCTAAAATTAGTTTGCACTTTTAAAGTAAAACAGTACATCCACATCCCCTATCTCGCACATACATATTTACATGTAAAAGTAAACTCAGTGACCATCACCTCACTCCTATCCACTTTTATCTGGGTCTCTCTTGAACCATTTTTACCTCTGAGAAATGGGAGGCTCTGGTTTCCCAAGGCCAGCTTTTCTAGTTCCATTAACAACTCTACTCTTAGAAAGGCTGGAATTTTGGGGAGGAAAAAATCCTTAGACATTCCAGGAAACAGACAGCAAGTGCCATCTTTCTCAGGGGGAGGTGTTTCCTGGAATTGATTGATTGGTTTTGTGTGTGTGTGTGTGTGTGTGTGTGTGTGTATGTGTGTGTGTGTGTGTGTGTGTGTGTGTGTCTGTCTGTCTGTCTGTCTGTCTATCTGTCTATCTGTCTTTAGGCATGCAAGCAAGCATACCTGCCTGCCTGTCTGTGTATGCCAACCAAGTGTGTCCAGAGGCCCATGGAGTGCAAAGAGGGTGTCTGATCCCATAGAGTACAGGTGGTTGTGAGCCACCCAATGTGGGTAGTGAGAACCTAAATCTGGTCTTCAGCAAGACCAGCAAACACTCCTAACCAATGACCTCCCCAGGCCCTTCTGGGCCAAATTTGGTGAACATACAAGTGTTGAACAATGTCTCACTTTACATTTCATATTCCTAGAGTCATTCTATACCATGTTTTCTTTTGTTTTTTCTTTCTTTTCTTGTAGTCAGTTAAAGTGAGAATGCATCAAGATTGTGGAATTACCAAGGTCATTAGACGAAAAAAAAAAAAAAATAGTGTTATTCAAACCCTTAACCATTCCATTGTGAACAGACCTGCAGCTTCTACAAGAATTGAAAGACAATGCATGACTGGGTGGAGAAAATGTCGAGGATAGCACTCATCTGGAAAACTTGCAGTACAGAAGGAGGGGCAGACGTGAGGAAAAACACCAGAAACAATGGCAGGGGTAGGGATGTAGTAGGTCAGCTATCAGGGTACTTATATAGCACACACAAAACCCTAAGAGCCAGCCCCAGCATTTCATATACATAACAGTAATGCCAGCATTCAGAGGGTGTGATCAGGACATCAGTAGTCCCAAGATAATCCTCAGCAATATAGCATGTTTAAGGACGGCGCTACATGAGATCTTGTGTCAAATAAACAAGAAACCAAAATGACAGACCTGAAATTCAAAGTTATACTAAGCATAAAGAGGTAAAAAGGTAAGTACAGAAGAGAGACGGACCCCAGGCATTCCCTGGGTTAAAGGATATGGTCAGATAAAGCTTCTCTGAAGAGATTAACCTGGAGGAGAAGTCCAAAGAACAGAGAGAAGGATCACCACCAGAGACGATGAACATGTGCATGGTGACCATGGTGGGAACATAGGGGGTTTGTGGAGGCTGCAGCCAGAGAGAGAGGAACATGAGATGAGGTGGAAGACCATACTGGAAGAACCAAACACTATCCATCAATTGAGATGGAATTTAAATTTTGCTATTGAGAGAAGTGAGAAAGAAGATCGGCTTCTGGGAACACATGACCACAGGAATGACACTAACAGTCACTGTGACACACAACAGAGCATAGGAATGGGAACCAAAACCATGAGAAAAACCTCTCTCTCACTCCTTCCAGAAAAGGAGGAGGGTGGGTTTGAGAATCCCACTTCCTGATATGCACTATTTATTAGTCTCAGCCCATAAAACATGAATGAAATCCTGCCACGCAACAAGAGGGCTGGAACCAGAGATTATGTTATGTGAAACAGGTCAAGCATGGGGAGCAGCACATGGTCTCACTCATGCTGAATCCCAAAATAATTCAATTACACAGAATTTGAGATTATCATGATGGTTACCTGAGACTGGGTGGCAGTGAGAGTATGGAAAAGATTGAGAAATGATTTACAGTTACAGCAAGTAGCTCTTAGTATTATTTTACAGAATGATCACTATGAATACCAGATCTATAACATCGGTTTCAAAACGAAACAATTTTTAACACTTCCACCATTAAAGAACGATAAATGCTTCAGAAAACAAACATGTTCAATATTAATTTAAACATTATGCAATATATACCATAAAAGCTTTCCACAGGTTGGTGAGATGGTACCTGAGGCCAAATCTGAACACCTGAATTTGATCTCTGTCTCCACACGGAAGAAAGAAACAACTCTCATAAGCTGTACACTAACTGACATGGGTATTCCATGGCACATGCACACATACTCCCTTCCCACATACATAGATGCACACAAAATACAAAGAAAATGTAATAAAATTGAGAACACAGTTTATAACTATAAAAATGAAAAATGTTTGAGGAAACAAACAAGCTTCCCCTGATTGAAACATTGTGCAATATATACACTTATGCCAAACACTGGCACCCCATTAATACATACACCCTTCATGTGATTGTGTGTCTGTTAACAGGGAAAAAGTTTCATTTAAAGATAAAAATAAATGCTTCATAGAAAGAAACAGAATGAACAGGCATCGAAAGAAAGGAAGAAAGAAAGAGAGAGAGAGAAAGAAAGAAAGAAAGAAAGAAAGAAAGAAAAGAAAAGAAAAGAAAAGAAAAGAAAAGAAAAGAAAAGAAAAGAAAAAACCAAACCGCACCAAACCAAAAACCAAAAGCAAAACATAGAGGCAAAGCTGAGAACTGATTTCAGACCAGCCTGGTCTACAGAGCAAGTTCCAGGACACCCAGGGCTACACACACACACACACACACACACACACACACACAAACACACACAGAGTCTCAAAAAAAAAAAAAAAAAAAAAAAAAACCTGTCTCAAATAAAACCTGGGACCCAATCTTAGTGGTTCCTCATGCCACTGAGGCTAAGCGGCACACCAGAGGATGGAGTGTGCAAAGCTAAAAGACAGCTAAAGAAAAGAATCGCAAAGAGTAGGATGGGCTGTAGCTATAACATGGCAAGAGCCGCTGAAATCACCTGTCTAATCCAGTACCTTAACCATAAAAAGAGTGGGAGGTCCTCATATTCCACCTAACCAGTCCACAATGATTGTAGGACTAGTCCTATGGACAAGTGAACAACCGTTCACTCATCCGAGCAGGGCACCAAGGACAGGTTGAAAGAATTCAATTTCCACCAATTCTAGGTAACCAATGAGTTCACTGGGCTTACAGGAACATGGATGAACGGTTACTTACAATAAGCAAGAGGACCCTTTAACAGCCACCTCATCAAAATGGTTTACTCCAGAAAGAATGAGAACTTCCCCCTGCTGCACAGAGTCAGTCATTTCTTCTATTCAATTCCACCCTCTATATGCTCTATGAAGAGCAAGTGTAGGTGGCCCAGGAAGTGGTAGCTAGGATCTCGGGTAAGGGTATAATGACCCTGGCCTACCCATTCTTTCTATGAGGGAATATCCAGAGACCTAATTTTGAAGTAACCATTGTCGCTCTGATAAAGATTGTAATAGTCATAATGCTCAAAGATCAGCATTCCATAAAACTACCCTTGACATACTGCTGCCTACTGAAGAAACAGAGACATGGAGTTTTAATTACAGGGAGGTAGGAGCCAGGCGATAATAAATAATGCAAGAGGGAAGACGAAGATTCAAAAAACGCCATTCGATATTCTAGCAAAGCACACCAGGCCCATTACCCAGCACTGTATTTCACTCAGTGTCAGAGACTTTCCCCCTCCTTCTGATGACTGCATTTTTTTAAAGTCAAAAGTCAGTATTAATAACCTTTCTCAATGTGGTGTGACAATTTCAGTAGCGACTGTTCATCATGAGGAAAAGAACATTTCCGGCCTCCTGACAGAGTATGGAAAACAAGCACTATCTGTTTCTGACATGCCACGGGACCTGTTAAGTTCTAATTATAGTAGTTTCTACTACTTAAACAAGAAAGCCAAATATTTCCTTCAGAATGTGCAGAATGCAAACCAGAAATTCAAGTTTAATATTTTACTAAACTGAAACTTCCTTGGTTATGAAGAAAAGCAATCAGTCTCTGCCATGAACCCCCCAAATAATGACACATTTGTAGATCTGGGATGGGACATAAATTAAAGTTATCAACTTTAAGATTGACTTTTATTCACCTGTAATATCTATATGTCACAAGTGTGCAGGTATACAATGGGATCAAAAGACGATATCAGATATCCCTGAAGATAATCACAGCAGGCTGTGGATATGGTTGCTGAGAAGCAAACACAGGGACTCTGCAAACACTCTAAAACACTGAACCATCAAGTCAGATCCCAAAGTTGTCGGCTTTAAATCTCAGCACCCTTATCTTTTAATGCAGGAAAATTTAAGACAAGGAAAACAAACACCTCTGATACACTTACAGCTGTTTCCTTTGTGGGGTCGGTGGGCACAAAGATAAGACTGAAGCGCCAACGTTCTGGTATCATTCTAATAAACTCTCAGGAAAAACAGCCACTGGAAACCACAAGGTGAGGGGTTCATGTGTCCACAGCAGGGGGCCAAAGCACTTCTTTTAAGTTAACAATGTGGTAGAAGAGACCTCAGTATATAAATGCAAGCACACGAGTATCCACCCACAAATGAAGCTCCTCCCCCAAAATTGTTTGGGGGGGGGGGGTGTTGACAGGAGGTATATATGCACGTGCCACTGTAGAGGTCAGAGGACATCTTAAAGAGTCGGTTCTGTTCTGTTCTTCACAAAGATTCTGGGAACACAACTCAAGTGCCTTTATCCACTGAGCCATCCTCTTGGCTCCAAGTAAAGTTTAATGGCTGACTCTTGCAGCACCTGCAGGGAGTCACCTCCAGGGATGACAACTGAAAACACACAAGCATGAGACAAGCTCTGATACAGGTAGTCTGAAGACCACCCCTTGAAAGAAGCATGACTCTGCACAGTCCCTATGCAGACAAGGCAGTTAATTGCTTCTCAATCCAATTATAGCCAATCTCAGCCCTTCAGAATCATTCTGGCAATTAGAACCTGTCCAGCTTTGTGCTGCATGTTTTCAAGATGTATGACACCAGCATTTCCTGGGCAAACGCAGGTGCAAACAGTGATTATGAAATGACCCTCTCCATCAGCGTCACTGCAGGCAGAAGCCTGGGAACACTGGCAGCTTCTGCCAAGCCATGATCAATGAATGTAGGTAGAAATGATCCAGGGGCCATGTGGCACAACTCAGCAGGCCGCCTAGAAGTTGTCAGTTTGGTCCAGCACATATGGGCTCCTTTAGTCCCTGCTTCTGTGTGTATGTCAGGGCACTGGTGCAAGGGTGCATACCACTGGATAGGAAAAGCACCAGATCGCCAGCCAAGAACTGTGTTCTTTTTACCATGTACAAAACCAGCTCTTGGATCCACAGCCAAGATGCAGACCTTTATTTAGAATACCGAAATTTATTTAGAATACCGAAACTACTGCTTTACCATCATTAAGACCTAGCAGTAGCCCAGGTGCTTTAAAACAATTGGGTTCCTACAGCAAAACAAGTATAATGGGACTGAGGTTTAAGTACATGGAAAAGGATAAGTCATGGGGGTCCCTTCAGCCCTAGCCTCAGGGGCTGAGAAGAATAAACACTTCTCAGTCAAACAAAGCATATGATTGAGAATAGTTCTGTCCCAAATAACAGGTACTGAAATGTTCAGGGGGAAAAGAAAAAGAATAGACTGATAGTATATCCATCTTCATGTTCACTTAAAAAGAAAGTCAACAACATCTCCAAGCTTGAGGCCATTCCTTGCTCAGTATAAGAATTTGCCGTGAAAAATTATTTTGAGAATGAGTAATGAAACAATTCTGCACATACACACTTAGGAGAATGACAATTTCAGTTACACTGCTGATGTTCCACTCTGAAGATAAAGGACACAACACAACCCTATGTTGAACCACCATCATCATCTGCCTTCAGAGTCCAAACAGCCTAATCACCTTCTCCTCTCATTGTGCTAGACACCACGCCTACCTCCAACAGAGCTCTCTCATGAAAAGGAATTTATAGGCAGAAAAGCTACACACAAAAAAACCTGAATACACAGTAAATGCAACCGTCAAGAGATCAAGCAATCAGGGGTTGAGAAGATGGCACCGTGACGGACTTGTAAAAGCACAAGGACCTGAGTTTGATCCCCAGAACACACATTAAAAAGTTAGGCATGATGGCGCATCCTTGTAATCCCAATTTGGGGGAGGCAGACACAGGGGGATCCCTGAGGTTTTGTAGTCATTTAACCTAATGAATCAGTAAGTTCCAGGCCAGTAAGAGACGGTGTCTCTCAATGAGGTGGATAGCACTTGAGGATTATCATCAAAGGCTGTACTCTGGCCTCCACGTGTCCACATACGTGTACACTCCAGACCCCCCCCCCCTACACACACACACATACAAAAAAGAGATCGTGTAATAAATGACAACAGTGAAGTAACTGTACGTACAGGTAGAGGAAGAAAATAGATGATATCCCATGGTGAGCTCATGAGGCCATCACAAGGTGTCAGCAGACTTGGCATCACACAGTTGTGCACATTTAGTCACACACAGAAAGCGGGCAATAAGCAGTGCTTATTCGGGTTTGATTCCAGACCCCCAGGTGTACCCATGATTCTTGGGGAGTATCTGAGTGCAGAGTCTCCAAATGCACCTCTGACATCTCATATTTTGAAAAAGGTCCACACACTTGGTGTAAAGACGCCCAGCGGTTCTCAACGACCATTTACCACATGGATGTGTCCCTGCCTGCCTGTCTCAAAGCCCACCCACTAATTCATTTTCAATTAGCAGCTCCTCGAAAGGCAGTCGCTAAAGAGCATTCAGATGTCACTGGAAGACTGCAAGCCCAAACTGTAAATAGCACATTATGAGTCGCCTGCCACCGCCATCAACTCCCCCGGGAATCTCGAGGCACGTGGCTATCACAGCCATCTGCTTGGATCCCCACCAACACCACTATAAACCACAGTCACCCACCCACTCCCAACTCCTACTCATACCTGTCGTGTACAGACTTGTGTAGAGATGGGATAGCTGTAAGCAGAAATTAGAGATTTGCTTCATGTTCTGTAGCCTCGATTGGGCTACAGGTAGATAACTTGGTGTCCTCCTAAAGAGGGAAAAATGTACACTTCAACAGGTCCCCTGATGTACAGCGTTCAACTGTACTTTTATTTTTTAATTGTCTGTGTGCATGTGTTGTGGGATATTCTGATCTCACTCTGACCCTCCTAAGATTGTCCAATAAAGTTACACCTTGAATGAAGGGGCCAAAGAGAAGTCAGTAATTTGGATAGAGAAAACACACAGGAAAAAAAAAAAAACAGGGACTAGACTTTGAGCTCACTTGGTTCTGGGACAAGGGAAGACACATGTAACTGGCAGTGTCTCTAGCCAAAAAGTAAGGGCATCTATTTGCTACTCAGCTTCTCTGAGCTAGCAGGTTTTCACACCAGCCTTTGACTTGGGCATCTTGTTGATAGACTGATATAGATAATTTAAATCTACAGATTGCAGCTGCAGCAGAATCACCTGAGAAGCCCCTCCAGGCTGAGGACTGAATGGCCAATAATTAAAAGTATCAATAGATTTATGAGCAGCTGCTAAGCTGACAGAAAAACATCATGCATGCATGTTTGTGTGTGAGAATGTGTATTTGGATGCAGGTCCTCTCAGAAGCCACAGGAATTAGAATCCCCTGGGGTTGAAGTCTCAGAAGATTGTGAATGGCCTGACAAGGATGCTGGGGACTAAACTTGGGAAGGAGTGGAGGAAGAAAATTGCCTACCTTTAGCCTACCTGTTTCCCTGGTCAGGGTGGCCTGTGGGTTCCCAGGGAGCGCCTGCCGGAGTTGGGGACTTGGACAAAACAATGGAGGGGATGTTTGGAGGGGAAAATATGTATGATCCACAGGAGATAGAAAAGAAAGATTGGGGGTCTCAGCAGGTGGTCTGCTGCAGAGCTAGGGGTGAGACTGAGAGATTGCATTTGGAGGAACTGGGGAGAGATAAAGATCTACTGTAAGCCTATTTGTTTCCCTTGCCAGAGCAGCCTAGGGGTTCCTGCTGGAACCTGAAGCTACAGCCAAGAATGTAGAAAAAAAGAGCAAGGAGCTGGAGCTGAGATACAGCAATGATGGGGGGGGGGGGGGGATTTGGAGGGGAAGATCTGTGTGACCCACTGGTGATGGGGAAAGCAGGCTGCTGCAGGTGTTCTGTTGCAGAGCTGGGAATGAAACTGGAGGCCTGGATTTGGGGTAGAAGGAGAGGTGAAGATCTGCAGTTAGCCTACCTGCTTCCCTAGCCAGAGTGCTCATTCCCCAATTTTTTGAAAAGCAAATGAAATCCCAATTAACGTTTTAAAGGAGATTCTGAGGCATGAGTTAAAATGGTTTGAGTGCAGCTCATATTTCTAACAGTCGCTCCAGGTACCTCCAGGCACTTAGCTATTACAGCAAATTTATGAGAGAGCACCTAGCAAAGTTCATATGTCCTCTCATTATAAAACTTCAATCCCAAATTACATTCATGTTTCAAACACTCCGGTTTCCAGACTTCTCTTGGCTCTGCAGTCACACTGGATAAATACCTGTGTGGTTTTTGGCCTAGATTTTCACTCAAAACTAATTAGCACGTCTTCAGAAATGTGGCTGGAGCTAGATTTGTTTAATCTAAGTTTTCCATTATAAGTCTGCTTTTGTAAAGTAATTTCTACAATAACCAATATCACAGGGTATTCCCAAGACAGTGTTAGTCATACTAAAATAAAAGACAAATGTGGGTAGCTGTCCCAGCAGGAAAAGGCATTCACTGGACAAGCTCTTCCGCCAGGAGAGGAGGAACTACATCAGAAAGCTCCTTCCTTCACTTGGCCTTCCTGCACCAACACCACCTCTCTCTCCAGGTGAGGCCAGCATGTAATACCAGCACGGGGTGGTACTGCCTTGGATATCTCTAATAATAGCTCCAACTGGAAAGGTAGGTACCATGATCAACCTCTGTTCTTGGAATCAGTGTGTCTGCAGTTTGTAATTTACAATGTCAAACAAACATTCTACCATATTTAATTCTACGTAGTAATTTTTCCAGAGAGGGGAAAGGCTCCTACTTAACACTCAAGACCCATACAGAGTTATCAGGAACTTCAAAGCCCCACAGTTTTGACACTACCCATTAAGTTATAATGTATGCAATTTGGATTCAAATTTCATTCTTTAAGGTGGAGCTACACAACACAATTTCCCAAGCCAAACAACTGCCATGGCATCATCTATACCAGCTTGCAAAAGACCTCAAGGCCAGGCTCATTGACTATGGATTTGTTAATGTTACTGTATCTCATAAGATGGATGTATGATTATCAAAAATGAAAAAGGAAAGCTTAAGCAAGTTACAAGTGTCTGAGTAAGGTATGTAAAAGGTCAAAGTTCAGTACACTAATGTAAAATCTCTACTTAAATCACAAGAGCTATTGGTCCACTCGCCATCATAATTAAGAGGATGGCTTAAAGAACAAAGATGTTCATCTAATCAAAGTTTAACTGTTCAGTTTTGCCCAAGATTTATCTAAATATTACACAGTAGTTAAGAGTATCACACTGCTGTACCTAACCTTCTAATTTTCAATAACTATATTTAAGAGCTATACTAAGATAATCATCAGGATTAAAAGAGAGAATATCTTCACCTTGTCCTCCAAAGTCAAGTTGACCATAGAAGACTATAAGGCATCTCTCAGAAAGTTCTGTAACAGTGGGGAGTCATATGTTCTCTTGTTTAGAAAGGCCATGGAGAGCCCATCTGGTGAGCTGCACATAGTGTCCAGTCTATAAAGAGGACAGTTAATAAAGAAGTAAATTTCCCTCTGTGATTTCAAGCCATGGTCAAGTGAGGCCTTTGACTTTCCTCACATAGATGGAACAACTGCTAAGAGGCAGGCTAGAGGAGACAGGGGTTCCTCTCCAGCCCATTTGATCCTGTAGACCAGATCCTCAAGTGACCTTGACAGTTAAAAAAAAAAAAAAAAAAAAAAAACCCAAGTGTGAAAATGCTGGCTACCGGTGTGGTACTAAACAGCCAGCAGAAAGTATAACTAAAGAAAAAAATGTTTGGTGTGTTTCTGTAACAGTTCTAAGAATCACACTCCCTAGATATGAGACAGAATTCCATATGAAATGTTATTCTGACAACTATTTTTCATTACATGATTCTACGTTTCGATAAGAAAAAAATAATGCTTCCCAGACACAGAATATCACGAACCTGCCTCAATCTCAACATTGCAGTGTCTACCTGCTGCCAAGAGAGACATTCCCATGACTAATTTCAAATGGTTGAATTTCTTCTCTCCCTCACTAGATGCCACCTAGACGAGATCTCACATTGATTGTATAAACTTCAACAGCCATCCACGCGCCTCAAAACAGACCCTGGGATCATGACTCTTGAGACCAGTCCTGGACTGGTGACTACTCCATGTGACTTTCCTGAGAGAGGAAGCCAGATTCTGGCTATGCTAAAGTACCCGCTAGCACTCTCCTCCGATCCTTCTGCCCCTCTGCTTGTACAGCAGGGCCTACAGACGGAGCTCCAGACGCACTGCCTGCAAGAATTCGGTCACACTACCCTGAGCTCACCACAAGAAACTGCCTCATGAGAGTCACCTCTCTTGGCAACACACCGACTGGATTCTACAGACCCCCGAACCCACCAGCAAGAAGCAGTTAGAGAGGTTATTGTCCTCTCCCAGTGTGTGGTGACCTCTGAGAGTACAGAGATATATTAGAGTACCCAGGAATAGGAGTAGGTAAGGAAAACTAGGGCAGACTCCCTGAGAAGGCAGCTTCTTGTTTCCAAAAGATGTTTTTATGAGAAATGTCAAAAAAGTATATAGGGGTGAATATCTAGACAGGACAAGATGGGAAAAGGGGACTCCGGGGGCTTTATAAACTACTCAAGGCATTTTACATTTAATAGGCTTTCAACCTTAGGCTTCTCTCACCCTAAAGGGATAAATCTGTTACTTTTCCTTTATCCATGCCTTGAGCTTCTGTCTTTCCTCATCATTGAATTTCTGTTCATGCCAGGGACAAAAATTTCCTTGACAACAACCTCCATCACCCCTATTACAGCCAGTCTAGCTGAATTAGCAAGCTCCTGGGAAGAGATACCCTGTCTCACTAAAGACGGCAGTGTCTCCTCAGGAATGATACCTGAGGTTGTTGTCTTCTGGTCTCCATGTGCACTTGCAGATATATAGTCATGTATCTGTGCATATCCTTGTGCATCACACAACCACTGCACACACACACTTAGTCACACATGCGTACATGTGTTCATATAAACAAAGGATGGACTCTCACTTGCTTTGGACTACTTACTGCAACATAATTCATATTTGAAAGGAAAAACAAATTAATTGAACAAAGACTTAGAACTCCAGTTGAAGCGAACCCAAGAGGTCTACCAATTCTCATCAACTTTTCATCATGGCTATGCTATTTTTAAATTTTTGTCTTCTCGGGGCTTTAAACTGCACAGTACTAAATTCTGAAAGCAGAAATTCCTGTGGTCTAGAAGTTAAGACATATAAGAAAGAAAATCAGAGTTTCCTAAATGCTCAGGGAAGGGTTAAGTTTTTGAGAAAAGGTCAGTGAGGAGTCATAATTTGGCTAGAGGGTTAGGAAACAGACAGCTTTGTATTGCTCGGTGGTTACAGTGTGACAGTTTCCCAATTAAAGAAGGAAGGTCCTATGGAGAGGTACTGTTTGCTCTCCATATGCCCCCAAGTCAAAGCAGCAGTAAACTGCATCCCCTGCCTCATCACCAGTTAAATCTAATGCATCCAATGTCTGCTCACACCATAGGTACTCAACAGCTCTACACAAGAGAAACATGACCTAGCTAAGTGTTGTAATGAGCTATCCTACAAGGCAAATGGCCACCCATCTCATGAGATTGGCTATACCTGTTTTTCTACCATGACAGGGAATGTAGACTATTGACATTCCCTCATAAAGAGAAGAAGTAGGGAATCACAGGGACCACACCTGAGACTTCAGCCAACTGGCAGCCATTTGTATATAATTTGGCCCATTGACAAGAGGTCTCTAGGTTTATGGAGGTACTACTACACACAGGTTGGCAAAGGCTAACAAAAGAAATGCCACCTATTGGCCATGGAGCAACCATCAAATATGCTGAGGGAAATTTTTCCATTGCTGCCCATTTCGGGTCACCCATACTACTGTAAGCAACCCCAAAGTCGCTAGTTCCCTAGGGTGGACTTTGGTGGAAGTTGACTTTGGAGTAAGAGGTTCATGTCTTTTTCAAGAAGAAAGTTTTCAAAGCAGCAGGTTGCAGAGACATTCAACTATTTTGTGTCATAGCAATTTGCTCCTTTGATCAGATTTATTTCTTTGCTCTTTTGAGAACTGGGGACAGTGTTGTTCAAACCTGCAACCATTTGCCAAGCTCTCTTCTAAGACAGTATGTAGTTATCCTTAAAAAACATAATCCAGCAAATAAGCTAAGTGCCAATTAAAACACTTTCTTTTGACAGAATGGAAACATATCACAGGAGCCGTGGTTTTATAATCAGACAAGGGAAGGAAAAGCAATTTGGTTTTAGAACTGCACCTTTTTTTCCCCTTCTCTCTTAAAAGTATATAATTGCACTCTCAGAGTGAAAAGATTAGTTGCCTTCAACAGACTCTCAGGGAAAAAAATCCTATTATTTCCTCTCTACTAAAGAGTAATGTCTTTCATAATTACAGGAAAGCCATGTATTAAGTCGCCTGCTCAGGAAGTAGCACCCTAATAGAATGCACAGTTAATTCACTCTCCCCGTGTCAAGAAGGAAGACCAGGTCCTCACTTCTCATGCCCAGTGTCATCTCTAAGTTTTCAGACTGTAACTCCCTGTTAACAGCCAGAGGCACTAAAGGACAACCCATTAATGTAAAAACTCTCCTCAAGGCTCACACCTGAGACAGTCAGATTCAGTCACTCTACCTGCTAGGACTCAAGGGACGGAGAAAAGTGACAGTGATATGTTTTGGTATCTAGCACAATACAAAAGCAAACCCACCTACAGTTCTTTCTAAAGTATTTTAACAACACTGTGTGTGGGGGCAGGGAGGGTATGTGTGTGAATTTGTGTACTTGCTGGACATGGTTCTTTTCCTTCTACTATGGGAGTCCCCAGGATTAAACATGGGTCACTGGGGTTGGCAACAAGGGCCTTTATGTATTGAGCCATCTCAATGACCTCCACCTAGTCCCAGAATTCTAAACATATTGTTTTGCCAATCAATGTTCACAAAAGAGAGGATTCCTTAACCCTATAAATGTTTCTCCTGTCATTTAAACATCTTCACAGAGCCATTACTCCAACATACACACTGATGGGGGACTGTCTTTCTGTACACTGCGATTATGTGTTTTTCTGATTGGTTGATAAATAAAGCCATCTGGCCTATGGCAAGGCAGCTTAGAGGCAGGTGGGAAATTCAAAGAGAGAGACAGGAAGAAAGCTGAGAGAGACGCCAGAGAGACTCCCAAAGAGCCATATGTAATGGGACGCAGGTAAAGCCACGGAACATGTGGCAATACATAGATTAATAGTTATGGGCAAATTTAAGATATAAGAGCTAGATAGCAAAATTATATATTGGTACTATGGGACTAGACAGCTGTTTGGAAAGCCCACATGGCAAGTAGTTCCCTGACAAGCTACTTCATCTCTTGCAGCCCTGGTTTCCATCTCTCTAAAGTACACACATAAGTACCTACAAGGCAGGGTTACTGCATGACTGTATACACCGGAGGACTGTAGCACAGTGACTCTAGACAGTGTAACTATAGATAAATAATACTACTGACAAGTGAGCATGGTAGTGCCTTGGGTCATATTTGAAGACATTATGATACAAGCCTTCTGTGTTCCCACCGACACCCATCACTCTCCGTGTCTCTACACACGAATGTCCTTCACTCCCTTTAGGACACCAAGCAGCCCATTCATTCCATCCTCTCAGGGCTTTTTAGCTTTCTAAACCTCTAACTGAACGTCATCCCTCAGAATACACTTCTGAAGTGATACACAAGGGACTTCCAAACCAGCCTGCCCATCATCAAGCAGTAAAGGTCTTCCAGTAAAGATTCCATTGGCTCATGGACAGAGGCTTGGGATTGGTGTCTGATGCAGAACACAAGATGGTTGTGATGAACGGTGAGATTGTAGAACTGCTGTTTTCTGTGCTCTCAGTTCTTACACTCTTCAGAGAAATCTCTGCAAATGAGAAATGGCTCTGGCAGCCCCTGTTCTGTCAACTCCAACAACTCCTTTGGATGTGCCTTTCAAGTGACAGCCAGTCCCACCCAAGAGCCTCTCTAAAAGCAAACGAAGCACAAGCAGGAGTCCGGGAACTCTCCAGGCACTAAAGCAATGGTGTGAAGAGAACAACTTGGTTCCTCATTATCAATCCAGCTCCCCTAGGGATTTCCATGGGCAGAAAGCCCCCCCCCCCATGCAAAGCGCTGTATCTGCTTGTGCATTCTTGCAAGCTAAATCTTAGCAAGCCAGAGACCACGCCCACCAAAAAACTTCTCTTCACACAATTAAAAAGACCATGGTGGGGTCTCAGGGTTGTGGAGAACAATAGAGGCACACAGATGGGCACACTTCAGGGCCACTGTCCTCCCAAGTGCCACAGTATGAATTTTACGTAAGGGCCTGCCCACACATAGACCACCATTTTTAGCACACCAGAATCCTGTGATGTACAATGGCTATGACCAGTTTCTCCAAGCCATCTGTCCTCACCACCCAGATCTCTGCAGAAGCCGGGTCATCTATACCATGTGGCCAGCTCGCTGTACCAACAGGGCTACATGAAGCTCTGATGTGCAGCAAACATTGAAATGAAAGAGTAGCAAGGCTGGAGTGATAGTCAAGTACAGAGAACACACCTAGAGTGTCACCCTATTATCTAGAATCAAGCACGCAACTTTCTAAAACCACTACTGCGTCATCATAATAAGGTCACCCACTGAGAACTGCAGAGGCACAGGAGGGAAGAGAAGGTCCTAGGAAAGAATGAACCAGGCTGGCTCACCTGTCGGAGTCCCTTAGGCAACTTCTTCCTCTTCCCAAGGTGCTGGCAGAGGTTGCGGTCGTTCTCTCGGTCCGAGCTGTAGTGGTGCGCGTGGCTGAGCCGGCTCTTCTTGGAGTGAAAAGACAAGCCATTGGTGAGAGCTTCTCGTTTCTTCTTGGTCAGGGGAGTCTGCCGCTTCTCTGCGCGTTCCTGAGGCTTCACTGCTACATCTTTCTGCAGAAAGGAAGAAGAAAAGGACAGGGAAGTGGTGGTTACATGAGTATCTCAGGTCACAGCCTAAACACAGACCAGATAGGTGAGACTAGTGGAATGGACAGAGAAACAGTAAGTTTCCTGAATCCCCAGTGACACCACACATATGTCCATTCTATTCCTCTGTGCTGGTGTGTGCTCACATGGGGAGAGATGAAGGTATAGATGCATCCATCTCTCTCTCTCTCTCTCTCTCTCTCTCTCTCTCTCTCTCTCTCTCTATGTATGTATGTATGTATGTATGTATGTATGTATGTATGTATGTATGAATGTGTTTAAACTAAAGGCAAATCTCTGGTGTCTTGTCCAATTCTTTCCCTTGTGTTTGAGACGCAGTTTCTCGTTGGCCCAGGGTTTGTTTATCCAGCAAGGCTGGTTGAATGGCAAGCCCTACTGCTCCTCCTCCTCTCTTGGCCACCCTAGTGCCGGGGTGTGAGCGTCACCACATCCACTAAAGCTCCAAGGACTTGGACCTGAGGGGAGCAGTGAGCGAATACAGAGAAGACAGCAAAGGAACACAGAGTCTGGAGGGCTGGAGCTGAGGGCTGCCCTGGATCTGGATCAGAAAGGACAGCCTGTGCAAGAACCCGAAGGCAAGTAGTACCATGATCCCTTGAAAGAGGAAAAGCACAACGCTGAGCAACTGGCTCGAATAACCCCATGGCTTCAGATTAAGACAGGAAAATAGTCGGTGGTTAATAGTTGTACCCTAAATACGCAAATACAAGTAGGCGAAACAACTAGACCCATCCAGCATGATATTGAGCTATGGGTGGTGTAGCTCAGCTGGAAGAGCACTTGCCTCCCACACATGAGGAGCTGGGCTCCAGTCTCAGAAGCACACGAAACTGGAAGTGATCTACATGTCTATAATCCTAGCATTTGGGGGGAGGAAGAGACAGCAGAATCAGAAGTTCTAGGTCGTCCTCAGCTACACAGTGATTTTTAGCCTGAGCTCCAAGAGAGCCTATCTTAAATGAATAAATAAGAATCAATTTGCCTCATACATTTGGTTTCTTGGGAGACCAGCCCTCCATTCATACTGAAAATTATGTCCAATTTCACACAAATATAAATTAATATGTATGAGATTGTTACATTTTTTGAAAGCCACTTTATTTTCCTCTAACATATTAATCAAGGCATTTTCATGACTCTGCAGATTAGCTACATAGAGTAAACAGAACCCATGCCAGGACATTAACTTTCAAGAGACCTGATAAGATGATACACTCATCTTTCCTCCAATTAATACTAAGATATTCCACTCTGGAGGGTGCAGACAAAATAGGACAGAATCTGTGTCTATGTAACCATTTAAGAGGGGAGTGATATCTTTTTTAAAAGTTTTTCATAATATAAGAGGCTTATGCTTTCTGACACTAGAGATGTTATTTCTCTCTCTCACATATATATATTTATTGCAAATCTTGAATAAACCTGGCAACTATGTGTTCATTGTATCTATAAACATTTATTGACTGATTACTAAATGTCCAGTAAAATAATTGCTTAAGTTTTCATTGACTACTTAGGAAATGGCAAAACTGGCCTATACCATTAAGACAAGTAAACACAGGAAGATAGGGAGGTGGATCACTTGCTGTACAAGCATGAGGCCCTACATTCAAATTCCTAATGCCCACCTAGAAAGCTGGGTGAGGGGGCATACGGCCTTCAAACCCGAGGGCTCACAGTGGGGCAAATAAAGGAAGACCGCCGAATTCAGTGAGAGATCTTGTCTCAAGGAAGTAAGGTGGAGAGAGAAAGAGCAAGTATGGTGGCTATTCTTGGTTGCCAACATGACAACATCTGGAATTACGTAAAACCCAAGCAGTTGGGTACACCTGTGAAGGATTCCTCTGGATTCCATCACTTGAAGTGGAGAAACTCAAGGAAAAACTGGATCTTTTGAGGTGGGAAGATGCACCTTGAATGTGGGCCATGCCTTCTGGTGGCAGCCTATATAAAGAACACGGGAAAAGGAAGTGCCTGCTCTTTGCCTGCCTGCTTGGCCTCACTGTAACAGGCAAGTCCCCTCCTTCCCCAACATGAGAGCCTATTTCTTCAGGATTCTAACATATACTGAAGGCCAGCTGAGACATAAAGCTTTATGGAGTGAACAGCTACAAGATTCTTGGACCTTCCATTATTAGACAGACTTTCTTGGACTAGCTGTACCACAGATGGAAAGCCACTCTAAGAAATCCTACAGACAGACAGACAGACAGACAGACAGATACATACATACATACATACATACATACATACATACATACATACTGACAGACACAGATAGACAGACAGACAAAACTCATTCTCTAAGTTCTGTTCCTCTAGAGAACCCTGATAAACACAGCATGACACCTACCCAATGTCCTCCTCCAGTCATACACTAAAAGGCTGATTATAAACCAATCAATAAAATATAATATAAACCTATCAATATTCACAACAACTGCATGACTTCATGCACGGGTGAATGGGTACATCAACACACCACCAAGGTTATCAGTGGCAATTAATTTAAGAATTCCCTCGAAGAAACACGGCTACTCTGAACACTACTGCCACAAGAAGGGAAGCCATCCGGATTATAAAAAGAACATTTGGGGATCAATGAGCACCAATTCCAAAGGCTTGTTAATTCATCAGCTGACTAGGCAAGCAGTTGCCGAGGGAGACAGTCCATCAGCATTACCTGCAGTGCTTTTATAAAATGACTACACTTCTCATTCTGCAAGGGAAGCATTTAGAAAATGAATGGAAGGTGGCAGCACATGCCACTTGAAAACATGCCACTTGGCAGAAGGATTATTGTAAACTAAAGGTACTTGAAAATCAGCAGATTCAAGAGGGACACTCTGCCCTCTCTTAGCCAATGGAGAAGAAATATCCGTACAGCGGGGAGGAAGGGATGATGAGTGGGAGATGTCTGGCCTAGAGTGGGGGAGCGGAAATTCAGAAATGGGGAGTCATGATCCAGAAAAATGTGCACAAACACAGCTGGGGTAAATAACTCGTACCTCCTTTAATATCCCCAAGACTTTGGATATGGCTCTAAAAACGGCCAGCCCTATTTAGTCACTGAGGAAGCATTCAGGTTGTATCACTTTTGAAGGATTTTTGTTGCTGTTATTGATGTTGTTTTGAGACTGTCTCAAGGATCCCAGCCTGGCCTGAAACTGACCGTGTCACAGAGGATGGCCCTGACTCCTGATCCTCCTTTCCACGTCCTAACTGCTGGGATTACAGCCAAGTGCCCCCATGCATTATTTTATTTTCCTTTAGTGGCTGCTGTTTATGGGTAAACTACATGTCATTCTCCTGTTAATCTATTTTAGGGCAATTTAATTCTCAGGCTCAGATGAAAACCCTAAGAAGCTAGAGATAAATCTGCCCCACCTGGGGCAAACACTGGAAGGGGGCTGGAAGTGAGAAATCTGATAAATCTGCTTATGGGTATTCATTAATTTCCAGACACCCACACAGCAGCAGAGGCCTTGCTGTGAAGTGGAAAGATTTAGACACATCTGCTGACAATAGAGGGGGTAAGTGCACAAGCCATGCACAAAGGAATCAGTTCTCTGAATGTTTGAAATTATGTGATTTTTAGGTCACTGGAGATGGAGGGCGGGATGACAGGAGCACATCCATTCAGAGCCTCAGACACTGATGAAGCAAAGCAATTTCCCTCTGTATCAGCCCTCTTCAGAACAGGTGATCTTATTCTTGACTTCCCCTTCTCCCAAATTACAATCTTCTGCCCAAGGCTTCCTCTGCACCTCCTGAATTTCAAAATGAGAAGGTTCAGTGTTGTGCAAACTCAGGGAGGCTAACATTGCACACGAAACTCGATGCAGGCTGAGGGGCCCCATTTGCTGATTACAGATGAAGGAGAGATGATGGGAAGAAAGGGCACAATTTGCCTGCCTTGCAGAAAATGGGTTTTGGAAAGAGTCTCTGTCTGATGTTTCCAATCACATTAATCTGAGGACAGTGGGTAAGTGGCAGAGTGGAGGTGAGTTGTGTCTGTGCATGTCCAAGTGTGAGTGCACAGGGAAGGTGGGGGAGAGATACCTGATGTCAAGGACTGTTCTACTTTCCATTCTGTTGCTAGGACACACACCATGACAGAACACAAGTCAAGGCGGGGGGGTTGATTTGGCTTACACTTACTTCCTGAAGCTCTCCAACTACAGTTCACCACCGAGGTAAGTCCAGGCAGACTCTAAGTGTAAGAACACTGGAGGAACAAAGCCTGCTGGCTCCCTCATTGGATCATGCTTAGCTGGCTTCCTTACAGAGCCTAGGAACGCAACTACCCTCCAGAGGCTGGGCCAAATACATCAATTAGAAATCAAGACAACCCTAACATGATGAACACAGGCCAAGCTATCGAGGAAATTCTGCAATAGAGGCTTCGCTCGGAGGCCCTGAGGCTGGGTTAGGTTGGCAATTACAGCAAAGTAGTACAGCAGACAAGAGAGTGGGGTAGGGGTGGGATGAAGAGACAAGATTCTAGTCATCATCAAATTACATGGATGATATTTTCCATTGTTTTAGTCTGTTGGATTTTTGGCAAGTTTACCATGACACACAATTCTTGTTTTCTGAATGGGGTTGGCAACTATTCCATCAATGTCCCCGTGCAAAAGAGCTACCAAGGTTGAATGTGATAAGGAAAAAGGTGGTTTTTTTTTTCTTAATTAAAAAGTTCAGTGCTTTCAAAATTCCATGTCACTATACTCATATTACTCTCCATTTTGGAGTTTTAAACAAATAAAGTTAAAACAAACTCTCAGGGCCTCCACTTTTCAGTGACTGAATATATGAAGGAAAAAATATTTTAAATATCCAGTACAACATTTAAAAATGAGTCTCTCACCCATGTACAGTGGCACATACATGTAATCTCCATACTTGATACATGGAGGCAGGAGCATCAGGAGTTCAGTATCTAAATGTGACCCAGTGTTCTCATATGTGTATGTGTGTGTGTATGTATCTTTAAATATTCATATGTTTAAAAAAATCAGGAACCTGTGGCTAAAATGTTGATGGGGCAAGCATGAAAGCTGGGGTTCAAATCCCTAGCACAAACCAAAATGCCAAGCAGAGATAGTGAGTGGCCTGTCATCCCAGCAGTCAGGTAGCAGAGATAGGATCCTTGGATGTAAAGTGGGTAGTTAGCCTAGACCAATCCACAAGACCTACATTCAAGGGAGAGTACCCTGCCTAATGGATAACATCTTCATGCAATCACGGAAGACACTGTTGGCAAGTAAATACATAAACATGCATGCTTATGTGCAAACACATTCACATTCACCTGATGCATGCACACACGCACACAAGGAGGCACACATGCATGCATCTCCCTAGCCCTCAAGTCAATATGTGTGCTATGTGCTATATATATACACATACACACACTCTTGTCATCTGTTGGAAAGACCCAAAAAAGATTCCCAAACCAAAGCTGTTCGATCACAGCAGGAGAGAAATCTATGAATATTTACTGGGGGTTAGGTGAGGACTAGTCAGGATGCTCTGCATGGCCGCCGTTCACACTGACCAGAAGTGCATTCCTTGACTGTACAGAAGGCTAAAGACACTATAATCAATGGAAAAGAAGACAGGTGCAAAGGAGCATACTCATGTACACCGGCAGCCAGTAAGAACACAAATGTGGTTTTGTTGCTGTTGTGGCTGCTCTTTTTTGTTTTGTCGAGTAAGGATTTCTCTGTGTAACTGCCCTAGATATCCTGGAAATGACTTTGTAGATCAGGCTGGCCTTGAACTCACACAATGAGTGCTGGGATTAAAGGCATGTGCCTGCCACTCTCCACCATATATGTGATTTAACAGAGAAGTATTTTTTATTTTTAATTTATGTATATGTGTGTGAGTATATTCTGTATCTGTACAATGCCTTGCTAGGCCAGAAGAAGACACTGGATGCAATGGAACTGAAGTGACAGGGAATTGTAAGCCACCCAACATGGATGCTGAGAACCTAATTCTGCTCCCTGGAAGAGCAATAAGTGTTCCTAACTGCAAAGCCAGCTGTGCAGCCTCAGAAATGATACTCCTTTTAGCAAATGGTGGTGAAATACCTTAAAGGCATGCAAATACTTTTAATCCATGCGTTGATCTGATTGGAAAAAAACTGTCTCTAAATAATTGTAAAACTCAATTAAAATTATAAAATTTCTTGAGGTAAACATTACAGAAACATTCATATAATCTCTGAGCAGACAAAGTTTTCTTTGGTATGGCACTAAAATGACGATCCATAAAAAGGTAAATGGACAAGTCAAAAATTAAAACTTTTGTTCCTCAAAGCCCATTTTGAAGGCTGGAGAAATCGTTTGGTGGTTAAGAGTGTGTACTACTGGGGTTGGGGATTTTGCTCAGTGGTAGAGTGCTTGCATAGCAAGCGCAAGGCCCTGGGTTCAGTTCTCAGCTTGAGGGGGGGGGGGGGGGGGAAGAGTGTGTACTGCTCTTCTACAAGGCCAAGTTTGGTCCCCAGCACCCACACTGGGTGGTTCACAACCACCTGTTAAGTCCAACTCCAGGATAACAAATGCCCTCTACTGGCCTCCACAGGCACCTGCTCTCTTGAGAATATACCACCTCAACCTTCAATACACACACACACACACACACACACACACACACACACACACACACACGTGTATGCCCACTGTTAAAACAGGAAGACTTGCAATATTAGGAAAGTATTTCCAAAATGTTTCTCTGATTAAAGTCTGTACACAGAATGAATACATTAGCGACTCAAAATACAAAAAAAAAAAAAAAAAAAAATCCATTAATGTTTTACTATGATAAAGGATTTCAACATATAATTTTAGGTATCTAAAGAGGAAACAGACAATGGAACAATAATCAACTCCATCATCTTTAGGTGAACGCAAGCTAAGATCACAATGAAATACATGTAGAGTAGAACAGCTGGAATAAGAAACAATGGCAAGTGTGGGCACGGACAGTACATACAGAACACTGGTTGAAGGGGTGGTACCATCACAGGGGAGTGAAGAGAGAATGAGAGGGGAGCTAAAGAGGGAGAGGAGAGGGGAAAGGAAGGGGAGAAAGGAGACACAAAAGCAGACACCAAGTAGCTCTCCTAAGCTTAGTCATAGGATGAGAACACATCTATCAGCTTAAGTGAGATTTTTGCGCTGAGAACTGGAAACGCCAGCAGTCTCTCATTCCTATAGATAATTGAGAGTTGGCTGCCTTTAGCCCTTAACACACTCGAAGTGGTTGAGTCCCTGGCAACCAGATGCTATTGCTTAAAACAGTTTAGGCTCTCAGCCCTGAAGGATTCCTAAAATTGGATTACAGTCCCTCCAGATAATCTGAGAAATACAGCATGACGAAAAGGAAACCTTTAAAAAAAAAAAAAAAATTAGCTCCTCTGGAACAAGCAGCACTCTGCAAACTGAGCGCAGCATGACCAAGGGCGGAAAATCTCATCAGTGAGGGCTTAAGGGCAAGAATATATACAAAGAACCAAAGAAGCCACATGAAAGGAGACAGGGGCAAGCCAGAGGAACAAGGACACACCACACAGACCTCAAACACCTCTGAGGGCAAAGCCAGACTGCCCACCTCCATTGAGCAAAACACTCAGACTCCATAGGGTTTTTGCACGCTCCCACCTAATCCACTATAGTAAAATACATCTGCAAGATGTGAACCTTAATGACACCCTGGAATTAGCCACTGTTTGATTCTATTGTACTGTTTTATTTTGAAGGTACGGTCTCATGTACTCCAGGACCAGCCTTAAGCTCACTATATACTTGAATATGACTTTGAACTGATCCTCCTGCCTCTACCGCCCAAGTGCCAGGACTATAGGCATGTGCTTCCACACCTGGTTTATGAGGTACTGGGAATGGAACTTAGGGTGCTGTGCCTGCTAGGCAAGTACTTTACCAGATAAGCTACATCCCCAGCCCAAGCGTTTTGTTATAAAGGATCTGAACAGATATATTTGTTTTTCAAAGACACTTGGGTGCCATTCAGATATGTGAGAAGCCATCAGGGATATGCAAGTCACAGTAGGATTTTGTCCTTCACATTCGAGGATGAGTGTTATTAAAAAGACAAAAATCTGGCCATGCGGCCGTGAATGTAAAGTTTTCAATGCTGAACTGTGAAGTGTCTAGACACAGCAAAGCCCTGTCATGGCTCAGATTTTTCAAGTGACCCTGTTAGGTTTATATAGAATTAATCTTGGTGCTGTGACCACATACCAAACAATATCAACAATACAAACACTGTGGGGAGAAATGGTTTACTCTGATTCATGGTTTGAGGGCACAGTTGACTATGGGAGCAGGAGTGGGAAGCAGGGGGTCACACTGCATCCACTATCAGAAAACCGAGCAAGATGAACACTAGCTAGCACCTGGCTCCCTTTCTCCCTTCAATTCAGGTGAAAACTCCAGCCCATGGCAACCTGTTACTCATACTCAAGGGTGGGTCTTCCTATCTCAATTAACCCAGTCTGGAAACTCCCTCCCAGACATGCTCAGTGGTGTTTCCTAGGTGACTCCGAATCCATTCAAGTGACAATAAAGATTAACCACCACATCTGTCAAGCAATTAGGAAGTCATTTCTGTAACTTCCTACTTTGCAGAACTACAGCCCCTGGAGTTGCACAGGTGGAGGGATCAGAGAGGAGAGAGGGCAAATGTGCAGATGTCTCCTACTCCATGGACCATTATTGCATCATTTGTCCATGCATTTCAACTGGCTTCTGGGGGGAGGGGAAGGAGGAGAGAGAGCAATGTAGTTCACACATACAGATCTAGGGTCCTTTATCAAGGGATCTCTTAAGCTCTTAAAATTCCCTAATGTTATTACCTAGAGAAGCTATTTATCACGCAGAAAACGCTCCAGGAATGCAGCTTGCAGCCCATGAACTGGGAATTTCTTCTAGGTAGTGTTTTCCAGCCCTTTCAACAACTGAGATGTCTCTTATCTGGAGGCACTTCACACGCCTTTACCCTCATTGTGCTATGACTGAAGTTACAGATAAGTCTTTACTGAGGCAAGCCATTTCTAAATATAAAGCAAGACTTCGTAAAATGATTTTTCATACCCAGTAATATTTTTATGTCTCTCAATGAACAGCCTAGTAACTTTATACAGCAGACAATCATTGTCATTTTATAACTCAAGGAGCAGAAGCATGGGAAGCCAATGGCTACTCAAAGAAAGACCATCAGTGATTGGCAACACACTTAGAAGTTCCCAGGGTTTATATCCTATGTTCATTCCCAAATTCTGGATCATAATAGATCTACCTGTCAGTTTTAGGATCATGTACTTTTGCTTGCACAAAACTTTACATCTAGTTTAGCGCTACCATTACAACATGGCAAAACTATTCCATGCACCTCTATTTCCCTCCCCACATGTCATTACAGAAAGACTACACCTCCTGTGTCAAGCACCCCAACTCTTCCTAACTCAACTCTGCAACAAACAAATCTAAACAGAAGTCAAGGCTTTGGCTTTGCACTGAAACAGACATGTGATTCCAGTGTCGAAAATTGGGCATTTCTGAAAATAAACACCTATACAAAAGCTCAGGACACTGAGTCCCAAACATGGTCCTGATGTGACTGGATAAATGTTAATGGATGACGGTGGCTCTATAAATACCCACAAGAGCAAAAGGTAGACCCCTCGACCCCATTAGCACACATTGCTAATGCCCCATCACCCAATGAGACACAGATTCCTCACAGAAAGTTCTCTAAGTCCTGGAGCTTTTTTGCACGGCCCCAACTGGTGACTCTACACTTGTTTTCTGGCCCCCTCCTTTACCCTCAGATATTCAATTTCAGGACTTGACAGACAGAATTTTGTTCCTTTAACATCACAGTGGTAAAATAAAACTGAACTGTGGGTTTGCATTGGGAAAAAAAAAAAAAAAAGAATTTAAAAACTACTGAAGAGTCACCCAGTGACCTGAGACCCACAGGTGAACAACGCCTTAGGATGTCCCTGAAATGGAGAGAAACAGTAGGCCCTGGAATAATGTTAGATGGGCCAGTCTTCCACTTTGTACTGTATGATTTGACAGTGGACACAGAGTGTCAGCCAGCCTGAGAGCCTAACATGCTAACTCTAAAGCAATTAGTTCCTATACAGAGGACCAGATTGTCTCCATGTTTCTTGGGACAGGCTGAAGGTTTGTGTCTTTACTAAGGCTGTCTTCAGATAGATTTTGTGATATTTAGATACTTATTGATTCTATCAGATTTGATCATGGAATCAATCTTTCCCTTCAGAGGCTCGGGGTTAATGGCAAAGTTTATTAAACTGCAGGCAGTCATTCAGAAAAGATCAATAGAGACATGATTACAGGGTAACCAGAGGATTAAACTCCAGATTTATCACAAAATTAAACTGAATTAAATGTTCCCTGATAGCACTTGAAATGCTGTCGATACTTTTAACTCATAATCTATGCTCCTTCTGTGTTTACCTAACAGGCAAGAGGGATGCCTGGTTTGCAAAAATGACGGCTACACAAAACATGAGGCACACAGGGCTGTAAGAAGTCCTGAGAGCTGCTTCTGGAAACTGCCTCTCTAATAGCAGACCACTCTGAACTTACTGGACACCATTCTGTCCACTCCTACAGTTTATCGGTAATACATCTTCACAGGTCCTACATATCTATTTGAAACTGAGTTTACAGTTCAAGGACTGTATATACTTTGCTACTATTTTCAGAAGGAAGCTTGTGCCATGACACCAGTCCTTAGTCCCATGAGGAAAGAGGACTGGAAGATGTCATCAGAATGCTGGAAAAATCAACCCACCCATCCCCATCCTGGGAAGATGCAACAAAACCAGCCAATTCAATTCATAAAGGTGAGATCCCATTCCCAGCTTCTGAAAGGTAACCACTCCCTGAATGAACTGGCAGCTTCAAATACACGGGTAAGCAGTAAGGAAGTCAATACATAGGACAGCTGTTAAGGCTGACATCAATACCACAGTGAGTGAGGAAGAGCAGCACTGCAGGACCCATGATGATAAAGGCCAGGCCTGCTGTGAGGCTGGGTAGGGACGCACATGAGCTTGTGAAAAGGTTGCTCAGAAAATCAATTTGGGGACAAAAACTAAGTGTGTGATGTAAGCTGTATTTCAGATGGAGGCTCTCTATTTTCACGTAATGCTTTTACTTTGTAGCAAGGACACTCCATCCTACAGATGGCATGGACCCAGCCCTGCCCTAGCTTGATGGCCAACAGGCTCTGTTGGCTACTAATCCAATGGGAAAGTTATATTATCACACAGAAGAAAACCGAGGCTGCCATCAAGACACTGAGCTGACAGCAAGCACCCTGCCATTCTCTTATCCCCTCCACCCCAGCCTACTGACTGTATGAGTCACTGCTTTCTTCCCTGGCATCATCAAACCTTCCACCCTCGAATGTGCTGGGGGATGGCCACAGATGTGTTTGCCTTCCTCAACAACAGCATCACCCTGCCTGAAGGAAAACACTTGGTCTCCGTCTCCGAGCTGGAAGCTGCGTGAAATATACAAAGTCACAGCTTCTTAGACTCACAGTGATGCCAAGTTTCCAAGAACATCCCATATCAACAAGCCATCCCCAGGAAAATGACAGCTTCACTGCTAGTGTCCTGTTCCCCAGGACTCTCCCTCTGTGTCTTTACTCATTCTGGCCCTGCCCCACACTGGTGCTCTGTGGTAGTCCTTCCAGACT